>NC_141032.1:6995000-7142500 GCF_052040795.2 Danio rerio
AAATACAAAATTTCCCTTTTTTTTCTCGATATCCTGCAGCCCTTATAAGCTGCTAATTGGCAGTTTGTTTACTAAAAGACTTGGTTAATGGTTTGTTAATAGCATGAATTGTGACTTGAAATAAAGTGGTACCAAAGAAAAGTACTAATAGCATGAAAATAGCTATTAGTCCATTTGATGAATCAAATTGATTTTAAATTAGACTTGTCACTTAGTCCAGTTCCACAGACTCAATTACATCTGCTACTATTTTTTGGTATACCAAATGAAGATATTAACCTTCAAACATTAACAGATTTTATTTACGAGCCTCTATACTCATTCCAAATGAACACCATGAACACAGTACTTTGGCCTTGTGAGATTGACATGTGTGTGTGTGTGTGTGTGTGTGTGTGTGTGTGTCTCTGCAGAGAAGACATCAGGACGGCTAATGTCATCGCTGCTGAAGCAGTTACCTGCCTCGTCATCGACAGAGAGTGAGTTTTTCTGTCTTCTTATTCAACTCAAGTTTATTTGTATAGCACTTTCCAAGAATAGAGTGGAGAAACTATGACGTCATATTTTAGGCTAATCGGCTGCTAGCATAAAACTGGTTCCCTCGATAAAATCCCAATAAGATTTTGCCATAAGCTTTTTGAAGATTGCAAATAATAAGCTCTGTGTTCAAACACAGTTTATTACACTTACACGTTTTGTCCAGCTGGATAATCCTCACACGAAAATTCAACTTTGAGCACTTTTGGATCTTAAATGCAAACGCAAGAACTGACAAGCTAACATTAGGCTATAAACAGACTACAGTGCCCTCAGGGCGCTCGTCTGTGACATCAGCCCCAATCAAACTTATTTTTAGAAATAATGTCCATGACAAAGAGTTAATCTATCTGTTTAATATATTAGAATCCACGCTATATATTAATATTATAAACAAATAAATACGCAAATACACATAGACCTATGTGCCTTTTGGATTGTTTTTACGTGGGGATATGCATCTGTTTTGCTTTATGTATAAATGTGCCAACATAGAACTATCATAAGACATATTTAAATAAGTGTATCGCTCGCGTGCACAAAGCCTGCTTACCTTAACAGATGACAGAAATGAGGCGTGAGGAACAAGTCTATCAAATGCCCTTTAAGTTCCATAATGGATAGAGAACAACATTCAGTATTCTTTTTATGTCACGAAGTACAGCGAAAATCAGCCTATACAGTCACATATGCTATACATTTTATAGAGGAGAGTAAATATTGCAGTTATGACAGAGTTAAATGTGTTCAGATGAAGAAAAAAACGACGAAAAATCCCCTTGATCACGTTAAAATGACAGTTAACATGCATGTATTTTTACACATTTATTCACACGTTTGCATTACTGAGAGCAAGACAGAGACAGACTGCATGGGTAAGCAGTATCTTCATAATATCGTTTAATTTAATTAAATGATCAACAAATTAATCTGTCTCGACTGCCTTTACGAGGGAAGGAATTACCTACACACAATATGAAATCCCAATTAGAAAAATACTACAAACTATAAAATACTGTTCACGAAAATACTTAAATAACAGACAAATCCAAATGTCCAACGCAAGCGAGCTGCGCTCCAGATCAGCTTGATGACGTATAATGTCTACGACACCGCCTGTAGTCCCATTTAGCAACTTGATAGCAACCGTCTTTTTAAAGATGCATAACCGATTTAAAAAATCAAGAGTGAGATGTAACTGATGTGTTTCATGTTGTAGAACAAAACGTGAAAGTATCTTGAATTTGTGTTAGCCACGAACCTTATTTAAGCGATTTTACTGAAATCCCATTTTAAAAACCCATTGACTTTGGGAGGAGGGAACCGGAACTGCTAAAATGTTAACTCGCCTCCGGGTTTTTGCATACAATTTGACATCATAGTTCTTCCACTCTAAAGCACTTTACAAAAGGGTCACGTTATAATTATAGTATTACAATCAAAATCAGAAAATGTATTAGTTACCATAACTTCTTTAGTTGCTAATTACTTTAATTAACTAGTAACTAATAGCTTTTAACAGTTAAAGTTATTATATATGAAACTAGTTAGCCTGCAGTTATACAGCATAGGTGATGTCTATGTGAACATGTTCAATGAAGTGTATAAAGTGTATGTGTTGTCCTGAAGTCGCATCTTTTCGCAGGTCTCGCAGTTCATATGTGTGCAGATGCTGTGAAATACGATTAGTCTTATCTTCTCCACCGTGAGTCCACTAATTGACCGCTGCTAATTTCTAATGACCTCTCACGACTTTCACTGCGGCAAGTTTATGCTAGTTCATGCCTGAGAGCAAAATCTTCTAGTTACCATCCTTAAACAGCAGACTGTCAGAAAACACGCTCTGTGCTGGTTTGAGTGGCACAGCGTGTGGCGACACAGTCAGCGGGACACACAAACCTCTCGTCCCTGCAGACATCCAGAGTTTCCTTCCATTTGAGGAAGAGATCAAATAAGTGCAGACTGACTTTGACTTTCTCTGCTGGAAATCAGCAGTTATCTCAATCCTGTCAGTTTGAGGGTTTACACTAATGCTTATTAAAATACTCTAGTTATTGTAATAATGTAATATTCTGCCTGACCTGTGATCAGTGGGGATTGTAACTATACTGAGTCCTGCAGTCGAATCCCTGTAGTCAATATTTCAGCAGCTTGGCATGTAGCAGTATTTTTGTGTTGTTCGTTTTCTCCGTTGGGATTTTAGAGAAATGTTTTACAGTAGTTTTGAGCAGAGGGGAGATGCTGTCACTGCACTCCAATGCTTTCATTAGGTGTTTGCTCAGAGACTGGAAAAGCGTGATGCTTTGTATTTGTGGGCTGCCCATTATATAGCAGTTTTCTTCCTGATTTAGTAAGGTATTATAAGTATTTTACACAAAATTTTCAACTTATCCAACTTAAAAACTGGTTCAGTTGCTATTGTAAGTAACTATTTGCATGTGTCATGCTTAAGCGTAAAATCTGAAGCTAAATAGAACTTAACTAAAAAGTTAAACGTGTCAAGTGCAACTAATTTGATCATACGAAATGATTTTAATCAAAATATGCAATGGGGTATACGCCGAGCTAATGTGTTTCCCATACTGATAAACTTCCAGTGATCTGTTAGTGTTTTTTTTATTTTATTTTATATGGTTCCTTTTGCAGCATCGATGTTGTAATGTAATTAAAATACAATCAGTTAAACAGACTTTGGCATTAATTTAAATGCTCAAGCGTAAAACAAGACAAAAAGCCGTTTGCTCACATGCTCCCATCAGAATCGGCAGGCTAGTGCAAAAGCTCCATTAAATATACTGGGGTAAAATAAATGCTCATATTATAAAGACAAGGTTAGGGAAAAAATCAATTTTATTCAGTGCTTCTTGTACAATCTGAGACCCACTTTATATCGGATATCACTCGGCCAGTGGAGATAGCTGATTTTTAAAGAAAACAGACCTTAAACGTGCCGATTTTGCATTGGCATACAATTCACCAGAAACGATTAACCCAGGTTACTGGCAAATTAAAAGTCCTATTAGCATGCTTGGGCTTATACCCTATTAAAATATTAGTTGGTTAAACTGAGTGAATGGAAAATATACTGACATACAGTTAAAGGCAAAAATATTAGCCCTCCTGTAAAATATTTATTAGATGGCAACTACAATTAGGCATTAGCCTGTATAAGATTCTGACGATATATGATAACCTTGGATATAAAAATCACGGCTTCACGGTATAGAGAATACTGCTCTAAAATGTATTCTATTTAAATGTCTGGGTAAAAAACAAAACCTTTTTTCCCTTTGTACACAATATATTTTAATTTGGGAAACATTTAAAATATTTTGGAGCAGCAAACATGTCAGGCTAAATAATTCTAATCAATTCTGCTGTCTTCATTTGTTTCAAAAACACAAGTTTATTTACAATATAAAACGGCATTTTTTTAATATATCTGAGGTACTTTTGTCTTAAAAAAAAAAGAAACAAAGGAAATAAAAAAGTCTTACTCATACCTCAGGAACGGTATTACAGAAAATTTTGACGGTTTTAAAACCTTGACGTTTAAAAAAATAATAATAATAATAATTATGCGTACGATAACAGCGATGTGATCAGTAAATTGATTTTAATAGGCTAAACCTTTTATTTTACTTTCAATTTTCTAATGTTTGTTATGTATACTATCATTTGAAGCTAATTTCCTCTCCATCTTTGTAACGGTTGTTCAGGGCGAATCCAGTACTTTTATTTCCCAATGTTGACAGGTATAGTTTAATCACTTGCTTTTCTGACACACATAGCCTACTCTAATGCACAGTAAGCTGATCTAATTTCTAATTTAAATAAGTAAATTCAATTCATATATTCAAAATACAAGTTAATGTTTAAATTTTAAAGATATACAAATAAGTCATACATACATGCAACATATATTTGACAAAATTGATCAAAAATAATTTATATATGAATATGATGATATATAGCCTATATTTATGAGGTCCAAGGAACATTTCCAGGTTTTGATGAACAGGCTACTTTATGATAATACTTTACATTTAAGTGCAGCAGTTTTCTTTTCACTTTTAAGTACATTGCCATTTTTAATTAACTTTCAAAAGCACATTTTAATTTAAATGTTGAGGTTTTATTTATCTTTTTTTTTATCAGCACAGCAGTGTTAATGTTCAAACAACTTATAATGTTTAAAGTGTCTGACAATAATAAATATTCATAATAATAAGGCCTGCTACACTACTGTATTTCAATACCAGTAATGGCCATGGTGGTACTTGGGGAGAGAAAAAATTTGAGGTGGTACTTGATGAAAAAAGTTTGAGAACCACTGGTGTAAGGGATGGTCAACAGTTTAATTAAAGATGTATTTACAGAAATTAATTATAGATGTAATTACAGGCAGTTGCTTCATCAGTCATGTACAATGTAAAAACATGTATTTGCACAATAAGTACATTGTAACAAATGATTAATTTCAGTGTAACTACATATTAGTTAAGGCCACTTAATATAAAGTAGAACCGACCATTTTTTTGCCATAATTTTGCCTTTAAATTAAGAATTTTGCAGAATCGCAACATTTTTTGTTGATTTTGCATTGGATTCAAAAATTGCGAAAAACTAGGGAGTCTGAAAAATAACACATGCCACACTAGATGCACATACTGATGTGCATTCAACATTGTGCAGTTGAGCAGGCTTGACAAACCAACTGTAGAAACACTCTTCTTTCTGTATATAAAATAACCTCCCTCTCCTTACTCTAGCACTTCATTCTCTAAACCAGGGGCGTCCAAACTCAGTCCTGGAGAGTCGGTGTCTTGGAGAGTTTAGCTCCAACCCTAATCAAACACACTGGAACCACTTAATCAAGCTCTTACTAGATGTACTAGAAACTTCCTGGCAGGTGTGTTAAAGCGAGTTGAAACTAAACTCAGCAGGACACTGGCCCTCCAGGACCGAGTTTGGACATCCCTGCTCAAAACCATAACAGTTCCTTTGTATAATTAGCACTTCTAGCATCTATTGCTTCTTCTTGTTGAATCGCTTAATGCTGCTTCTATTGAAAGTCGCTTTGGACAAAAGCATCTGCTGAATGACTAAACGTAACTGCTAACCTATGCAACTTGTCCTTTAAGATTAGTGTCAAACAATTAAATAGCGTATATCTCAGTGAAGTAGTATGTGATGGCAGGAATATAAGCACACGTGTGACATTGGGTGCAAACTGTTACAACAGCTCTGCTACTAATTCTGGGGCTTGCCTTGAGGCCGTGCTAAGAATACATGATGAAATGGGTCAACAGTGCAGTGATATAAAGTCTTTCACACTTTTAAATGTCCATCAAATCATCATTATGGCTCGGGTTACTGGAGTCCTGCCTGACCTTAGCCGCCAACACACAAACGACTGCATAAATCACAGCCGGATCAAACAAAACGATGCCATTAAGTTTTAAAGGGTGCCATTCATCCTACATTTCAGCTCTTAACCTGGAATTTTTTTTTCCTCTTTTAGATTCGATGTTTCATCTGAGTTCTAATAAAAATGTGAGATAATGTGCAAATTGTCTGGCGGATGAGTCACATCCTGAAGCCCAGCAGCTGCAGTAATAAACACTATTACTGGATGCAGATCTCTGATCTGTAACAACAACCACATTCAAATATTTATCTGATTTAATTAGAGGAGGAGGAAAAATAAGAGCTGAACTATCATCTTTAACAGTGGTCAACTATGACAGTAGATGCCAGATGGTTTACTTTAAGGAAGGAGATCATACAAACAGTGACTATGTTTACATGGACATCAGTGATCAAAGTATTTGCCCTAATCTGAATAAGACAAGAATATGATGAAGCTGTTTATATGAGTTACTTTTTAAATGCTTCTTTCAAGATCCTGTTTTACATATTATAGCACACAGTTTGATTAACCCAGGTGTCCAAAGTCGGTCCTGGAGGGCCGATGTCCTGCATATTTTAGTTCCAACCCCAATTAAACACACCTGAACCAGCTGACCAAGCTCTTTCAAGGTATACTAAAAACTTCCGAGGAGGTGTGTTGAAGGAAGTTAAAGCTAAAAAATGCAGGACAACGGCCCTCCAGGACCAAGTTTGGACACCCCTGGATTAACCCTTGTGCACTGTTCAAAAATGGACTTCCCTTTTGTTATGTTAGGGATGAAAACATGCACTGAATTAAACTGCTGTAAACATGCATCAGTTAATTTATTTAATTTTATTTTTTGCATAAATCTGTTAATCATCCTCAGTCCTGATAAAAACAACTAAATGTTTAGCTCTTTAATTGCCAAATTCATAAATGACGTCACTGATTTGGTGAAATAAAACACAAAATGACATGTTTTCAATATAAAAGGTATTTGAGGACTTGATTTTTTCTACCTTTTATCAAAGTCTTGGACATGTGAATGATTAGTAATACGGATGTCCCAATCAGGTTTTTTGCCCTCATTTGATTGAGTATCTCTTCCGATACCGAAACCTGATCTGATACTTCTATAATAAATAAAAAACAGAATGAATAAGAGCGAAGAAACAGTCCCAGGTGGGAGTCAATCCATTGTGTGGTAAGCCTTAGAAGACATGGGAGCTACGGGCGAACTCCAGATGTCTGTATTGAATGAAACATGCGGCACATCTTATAACAGGACAAGTAGGTCGGCACCAGTGGTGTTGTGGTTAGTGTGTCAACACATGCACACCGGTGTTCACGGCGACCCGAGTTCGATTCCGCTTCGTGGTCCAATGCCGACCCTTCCCCTCTCTGCTCCCCATGCTTTCCTGGTAATTCTCTCTACTGTCCTATCGAATAAAGGTAAAAACCCCTAAAAAATATTATAACAGGACAAGTAGTTTGTCAGAAGTCTTCTTATAAAGGGCTGGCAAAGCTTTCTCTGTGAAATAGTAGCGAGACGGCATTTCAAATTGAGGTTCAACGTTTGTTTTTGAGGCTTCTTATCAGATTGATTGTGTTAAATGTTGTCTTTTCTCTTCTACCTCCTGCAATGCCAAGATTGCATATCACACAATGCTGGCAATGTAGTCGACATCAACTTTTTGTGTGGAGTCAAAAAGGTCTAACTCTGTGCCACCGCATTATATATATATATATATATAGTACTCGTCAGAAGGTAACGTCCGATTCTGATTGAGTCTAAAATCGTGTGTTCCGGCACGATTTCTGATCATGTGATCGGATCTAGACATCGCTAATAAGTAACAACATCGGCTTTGATGCATTCCTAGATTTTTATTTTTTCTTCCTAATTTACTGTTTGTGGCTGTTTTTGCCCCATTGACTTCCATTATAACCACATTCGATGGTGCATAAACACACAGTCTTCGTTTTTGTTTACTCCATGTAGTTCTGTGAGCTAAGATGCATATTTTGATTTTCTCAGTAGCATCAAGGTAAGTGCGCTCACACACTCGCAGACACACATACATACATTTGAATTTGTTGTACTCCATTTATAATCCAGAAATTAAATGGGTTATCTAAAATTATCTAAAGGGTTAATGGTGACAACTGATGATCAACAGTAAAAATTACACAGTTGAACTCTTCCCAAGGGGGAAAACCACCAACAATCAAAAATGTATGATTATGTGGTGTCATGGTTTTGTAAAAAAAAATGTGGTTATAATGAAAGTCAATGGGGCAAAAACAGCTGCCAACAGAAAATTATGGAGAAAAAAAAATTAAATCAATCAAAAGCAATGCATTCAAAGGCAATGTTGTTTGACATGTCCAAGACTTTGATAAAAATCCAGTCCACAATTACTTTTTATATTGAAAATGTGTCATTTTGTGTATTTTATAATTTATTTTGTCATTTTTTGTCAAATTTATTTTTGTCATTTTGGGTATTTTATTACTCCTATAATTTTCTAAACAAATTAGTAGTTTTGATCAGGGCTGAGGTTTATTTATGCAAAAAAAAAAAAAAAAAAAGTTATCAGATGCATGTTTACAGCAGTTTAATTCAGTGGATGTTTTCATCTCTAACATAACAAAAGGGTAGTTAATTTGAACAGTGCACAAGGGTTAAAGGTTAATAAAAAAATTGCATTACTTGTAAGTAACTTATGGAATGATGAATAGTTTGCCATGGTCTTGTATTAAAACTCATTTCTTTTTATTGGCGATTAATAATAAACACATTTTCTGTGTGTCAGTTACTAACCTCTAAATCAAACACTATTTATTTCTGCATAAACTACCAAAACATTGAAACCAAAATCACTTTTTACAGTATATCAATCTCAAAGCATATTGTATACTGTTGATAATTAGTTTAAGCAAACCAGTCAGAAACCATAATGTTATAACACTAAATGCTTATTACATGTTATTTTTCATGTGATACATGGTCTTCCTAGCATGTTTCATCAGTTATATTGAAGTCTCTTGGCAATGTGCGCTTTACGTAAGTGACATAGTAACATTAAAAACAAAACATCAAACAAAAAGTCTTGTACTTTGTTTCCCCCCGTTTTTGATTTTGTGCACAGAATTATAATTAATATATTAATAATTGCCTTGAAAAAGGGTTTATAAAACTGTGTTTTGCAGAGATTAGACTCAAAGGCTTTAGCAAACTGCTGCTTTTATAATTATTCTTTTGTAAATATTCATTTAAAAGCTTTCATTTTTCAGCAGAATGTAGATAACATAGTTATTCTGCATAATTAATTTTGATTTTGAAATATATCTTAGATTTTTTTTTTTTTTTTTTTTTAAGGCAGGGAGTCCTGCTGTTTGGCAATTGCTTATGTCTTCAAACCTAAAGGCATAAAGTAGTCGAAACCCAAAATACTGTACTTCAGCATTTTTCTTTTTGCCCTCATCATTTATCTGTGCAACAATTGAACTGCATATTGTGGGAATATTATTTTACGCTTCCTCGTTCCAGACCTTAAAAGAACTAGTTTTGTGTGGCAGATGTTTTAAATGCAACTTTTTAGTAACTATTGCTTAACATTTATTTATTTATTTTCTTGTCAGCTTAGTCCCTTTATTAATCCGGGGTCGCCACAGCGGAATGAACCGCCAACTTATCCAGCACATTTTTATGCATCGGATGCCCTTCCAGCCGCAACCCATCTCTGGGAAACATCCACGGACACATTCACACACACTCATACACTACGGACAATTTAGCCTACCCAATTCACCTCTACCACGTCTTTGACTGTGGGGGAAACCGGAGCACCCGGAGAAAACCCATGCGAATGCAGGGCAAACATCCAAACTCCTATTGCTTAACATATATATTGAAAATGATTCAAATTCTTAGAAATTGAAACTAATAAATAAATAATAGAAAATAAAAATAAATTTAGATACATTTTACAAACAAAACTCTTTATGGCTAAAATCACATTGCAAAAAGTTCATGATTTCGAATAATTGATTCATGTTGTTCCAGCACAAATAGATTAGGTTTATTTATTTATTTTTGGACAAATTTAAGTGGATTGAACAAAATAATTGCATTCAAGTCCCAGATGATCCAGTTGGCATTTCTGTCCTGGTGCTCCAGTTTTCCCTACAGTCCAAACACACGCGCTATAGGTGAATTGGGTAAACTAAATTGGTCAGAGTATCAGTGTGTGTGAGTGTGAATGGGTGTTTCCCAGTACTGGGCTGCGGCTGGAGGGCATCCGCTGTGAAAAACATATGCAGTAATAGTTGGTGGTTCATTCTGCTATGGTGACCTCTAATAAGTCAGAAACTAGGTCGAAGAAAAATGTATGTTTTTTTTAATGAAATATTTCACTCAACTTTCTAGCAACGCTCTCTTTTTCTTCCTCTGTATTTCTTTATCGCATCATTCCTTATGTAATCGAATAATCAGATATTCATTCTCATTAAGTGTCTTGGCCTTGTCCTTTTTTTAACTTCCATATTTTTTTTCTTTACAGAATGGATGAGGGTAATCACTCGCATCTTTTTTTTATATATATATTTGCAGATCCTTCAAACACTTGATTGGAGGTCTTGACGACGTCTCAAACAAAGGCTATGATGATGCTGGCGCCAAAGCAAAGTAAGTCCAACACTCGACATCTTTTGATGATATTATCAGACTGTATGGAGCCATATACATGAAACTGATTCTTTGTGATTCAGTCAAGGATGGTGCATTCATAAAATCAAGCTTGTACAGTGTTTCATTCCCCCTCCCCCTTATTTTCTACACTCTAAAACCTACAACAACAAAGTATAGAGAATCAAGACACAAAGTAAACCCTCTGCCTTCATTAATAACACTTTTGTCTGCTCTGTGAATTCATCTCTCCTGTAATAAGTTCAGCCTGAATGATGAAAGTCCACAGGCAGAAATTAATTGGTCTTTGTCTATTTTTTATTTGATTTGCATGTCTGGTCATGACTTCGACCTCCTTGTGGCTATAATTATCTCAGCTAGACAGGTTTTCAGGAATGAAGAACAAAATATGAACAAATGCGTTATAGTTCTCACCATATCTAGAGACACGTCCAGATTGCACAAACTGTCTACCCATGATGGATTTCAAAATAACACAGATTATTATTAGAAACGATGCTATCAAAAGTGCAAAATGTAGGGCTAAGTCAGCTGAGAACTTATAGTGCTGTGTTTCGAAACAGAAAATGAAAATACTCTGAAGCAGCAGCTAATTTAGTCGTTTCTACAACTTAAATAATTCCCAACTTCCTGCGGCGTGAACATGATGGGCTTTGATGTATACAGTCTTACAGATCAGTACAGGTTGTTTAGCTCTTTTGTCAGAATTTGAATGATTGAGTATATCATGATTAAGGTAATGACTAGATGATGTTTGAACAAGCCATGTCAGTGACTTGCATTTTAAGCTAAGCAACATGCCAAAGCAACATGGAAACCTGCAGTGATCCAAGTGTGCCCTCTTGTGGCTACATTAGATATACATGTCCAGTTCAAACATCGCAAATTAGTATTCTCTTGACAGTGTAGAATACTGTTTGGTTTTAATTATATGTTCACTGTTTTTAAATTGCTGTAGACTGATAAACCTAGTTCAACAAGGCATGGAGTGTTATGTTGCACTAAAATGAATTAGTGTTCTATTTTACAAGGTTTGTGCCCAGTACAGCGGCCTGAAGAAGTATAATTATATGCAAGTAACTTGCAGATACTGTATGAGGGGGTGGTTTCAATATGCATGCAATTATATAGCTGCATGTTGTTGAGTGCAAGCTGTAAATAGATGTGATAATAGATGCGTGTTTAATGAAGAGAGTGCTTGTTAAAAGGCCAGACATGAGCACGAGTTGAGGCTGAAGTGCTGAATTATCAAACACAAATTAACCAGTAGCTGTAGTCTGTCTTTTTTTTTTTTTACTTTAGTTGTATTTACGGATTAATTCATCAACAAACAAACAAACAAACAAACAAAAATACTATCGTCATTTACTCATCTATGTATTTTTCCAATCCTTATGACTTCCCAACCCAAAAAGTGACATTTTGAGACCTGGTTTGTTTTGGTTAAATTCGATTTGAACTGATTTTTTTCCAGTACACAGTGAACAGTACTAGTATATCACTGACAAATGATGTGGATTAAATACTGAGCTGATAACCATTTCCCCTGATATTTTAGTTTTTAGTAGCTGAATCACCATTGTTCTCTGATCAGTCAAATGGGTATGTTGCACTGTGACAAGATACTCTATACAGCACAAAATAATAGCACTGAATGATGTTATAAATGCCTAACATCCATTATTTTTGACTGGAGGCTTGTGTTAAATTATTTACACATTACCATTTTGGAACATATGGTTGCTTATTTTTAAAGAGCCCCTATTATGCATTTAAAAAGGTCATATTTTGGTTTTGAGGGTCTATTACAACAGGCTGATGTGCATGGAAGGTCAAAAAATACTTTCATTGTCTCATTTATTTTTACCTAATTCTCCCATCGACTCCCATATGATTCGTTCAGCAATTTATTTGTCTCCAAACCCCTCCTTAGGGCAATGCTAATCTGCGCTGATTGGTCCGATGACCCAGTCTATTGCGATTGTTCGACTGCATTCAGCGCGAGACAGAGAAAAACACCCACCACGACTTATCAACAATTTTAAGTAGTCAAATTGCAGATTGTATGTGTGAGCCCAACACAGGAGCGCATTAAAGCAATGCAGTTTAACACCAGCATATTGCTGTATTCGCAACCATGACACACATTCAGTATTAATCCACACAGTGGCAAAAGCTGAACTATTTTACAACTTGACCACAGCAAGAGTGTAGGAACAGCTGACGCTGGCAATGACAAACGGCAGTGGAACGCGAGTTCACAAACACATTTAAATCTGTAAGGAAAGTGGCACGCGTCATGTTTTCAACGTGGTTTTAGACGCGATATAAGAATATAAAGAGTTAAGCAGATACAGTAAAAGCCACGTAGAGCAGTTACGAGTAACAAAACACAATTTAATACACATTTTAAAAGCTAAAGAAAACAGGGAGGCAACCATTTTAATCGCACTTAAGTTACTTACACTTGTGAAATGGAGGAAGAAACTGATCCATGAACTGTGTACTGTAAAGTTCATGTCAAGCTCTGACAGCCCCATACATCAAAAGTCTTTTCTGATCCATCCTTCAACAAACGGCCGAGGAATCCCCCATTGTAAGCATGTGGATTGCTGAAGCACTTGTCAGAAAAATGACGGGAACACAGCAGAACACTGGGGCTTATAATGTTGAGGTTTTTTTTGCAAAAATAAACTTGAACCACTGACTCTTCACAGCCTCATCCTTGGGTAGGGAAAATAACCCTAACTTTCCCTCACACTTCAGAGCACAGCGTCTTTGAGATATGATTCAACTGGGATCTGCTACAGTGTTTGTGGGCGGGTATTTCAATTTTCCCGGGTCTGTGCGTCCAACAAATGTTCTATTTCAAGTTCTGTATGAACGTCACACCCACACGGTTAAAGATTCATTACCATAACGATTTATTTGAACCACTAAGAGTCAACTCTTTTATCGATTAATCAATAGTTTTAAGCACGGTGCACTTTCAGAGTTAAGCCTTAGCTGGATATTTCACCTCACGTAAAGTTGTGCTACACAATGCATGGAAGGTCATTTTCAAAAACCCAATGTTTAAATCACAAAAAAAAAACTTAAATGAAACTGAATTCTAAGAGTTAATTTGATTATCTTGATACTATTTCTACTTTTATTTTTGTATATTTTACAAATCAAAACTTGCAAAACTGATACAGAATTTTATTAATCGAGAACTGATGCATAAGGGGTCCTGAACAAGCACCTATATATAAGTTGAAAGTGTTCTAAGAAAGGCAAGACATGTCTAGAACCACTAAATAATTTGTTGTGCATATGTAAGTATTAAAGTGACCCAACTGAATGAGAACTGATAGGATAAACAATTGTTTGTTCAGTGTATAAGCTCTGAAAACGTCTTTGGTTATTTACTCCCTGTTCTGTGTGGGAATTGAACAATCATTTTTGGCATTTGAGGTGGGTTTGCTAACAAGGACATGTCCTCTAGCATATCTTTCGAACCCAGGGGAGTGTGACTAGCTGGTCTCTGTAACATTTACCAATCTTTTATACCTGTCACGACCAAATTGGTCACAGTGTAACCCCTCACTTTCTACTCTGAGTGAGATTCAAAGCAGTCTTTCCAAACTGGCTGGCAGGCACACTTTGCGAGCCTCATGCATTCTTTAGAAGCCAGAGTTGTGATGTGTACCTATTTACTATTAGTAGCTGGCCTTGTTACATTCACTACCCTAAACCTCGCTCTCATTTGGGTCACAGAACCAATGTAACCCTTCCAGTTATGTATACCCACGACCTCACTGCGAGTGGGATTAAAGTCAGAAATTCCAGCATGGCAGACAGGCACACTAACAAGAATGCAAATAACTGCAGACTCCAGCTCATCTTCTGGGGCTTGGAGAGTAAAGTTTACCTGCTCCACTCTTACTAGCTAGCTTCTGTTTCACTCACTCACTAAAACCTCACTTCTTCTGGGTCACGACACCAATGTCACCCTTCCAGTTATGCTCGCCCGCTCTGAGTGGGATTTGAACTTGAATTTTGTGCATGAGAGACAGGCACACTAACAAGAACACTAGGACCGCAGCCTCTAATGCACCTCTTGATGCCAGGGAAGTGAGGTTTACCTAACAGCTCTTACAAGCTGGCCTCCGTTACACTAAGTATCCTGACCCTTGCTGTCTTCCAGTTCACCAATGTAACCTGTCCTGTTCCCCTTGATCCAAATCTGAGTGGGATTCAAATCAGCATTTTCTGCATCACAGACAGGCACACTAACAAGATCCCTAAAGACTACGTAACCCCTTCTGGTCACTTAATCATGAGCAGGAGTTGAACTAGCATTTTGGCATTAGAGACAATGGCTGTTTCTTAGTATGCTTTTTTAAGTGATCTTGCGTGCTTGTGTTCATGTAGCATCATCATCAACCGCCAAATTTCAGTTACAATACTCAAGAACGAAAGGCATATAACAGAACCCAGATGCTTTCTTGATATCGAGGATGCATCAATGAAGACTTGAGCACAGTACTCACTTTAAAAGTCCCATAAGCCATTGTAAGGCTTTTTCATTCATTTGTAAGGCTTTTGTGCATGTCATATATATACTGAAAATAAATAAAAATCTTAAATGGTTTAACGAATGATATAATAGTTAATGATTTCACGTTAAATTGTGTGAAGGTCATGTGACCCTCAGGATAAATGCAGCATATCATTCCTCACAGGATGTGTTCTCTGTTCTCGCGAGATCGTTCTTCCGAAGTAACTTGGCAAGACTGCTCTCTACGAGAACACAAGTCGATTCTCTACCTTCTTGCAATTGAGAAACAGCCAAGCACACCAACAACGACAATAAAAAGACACACCACCTAAGCACATGGTAGTGATGCTTACTCGCACAACTCTTGCTAGCTGGCCTATGTCCCTTCTATTCCCTCGGCCTTAGTCACAGGATATGGAACTTCACTGGTTGTCTTCGCTTTTCTCAGAGTGAGACTCAACTCTGCATTTTCCGCATGAAATGCAGGTCCACTAACAAAGACACTTAAGACTGCCGCTTCCAGCTTCACCATTTGGAGCCAGAGGAGTTATGGTTTACCCACAAAGCTCTAACTTCCTGGTCTCCATTACACTGATGCTCCTTAACTCAATCCCATGCACGTCACAGCAACAGTCACTCTTTTGATTCTAATCACCACATTCGGAACAAGGTTTTGACTGTTGTTTTGGGTATGGAAGATAGACACACTAACACTTGAAACCTTGATAGATTATTCACACAACTGTAACTGGCCTGCTTTACACTCATTGTTGGTATCCTGCAGAGATTAATTCCAACCTTAATTAGACATACCTGAACCAGCTAATGAAGCTCTTTCTAGGTATTTGATTAGGGTTAGAGTTGAACTCTGTTGGACTAAGCTCACCTATTACTACCCTAATTGTTACTTCTCTCCCGGTCACAGCACCAGTGTAACCCTAGCACTTCTAAGTGCTCTGCTCCAAGTAGGATTCAAACTGGTACTTCCAGCATGAGAGGCAGGCACGTTAACAGAGACACTTAAGATTGTAACCTCTTGAAGCCAGGAGAAAGAGGTTTACTTATACAGCTTCCAGCATCCAGGTCTTGGTACTAGTGTATCCCTTATGCTTCTACTTGCCTTGTGGGATGTGAACTAAAGCCAACAAGTATTCGACAGAATCAGCATGCTTGCTGTCCCTCCATCCTCCCAAGATCTAAAGTTGAGGGAAGGAGGAGGCTGAAATTGGCAAACAATTAGCATTATGTGTGGTGCTAAGGCATGATGAAAGGAAATGAGGACGCACAAAAAAGGATTGACTTTTTTCATCAAGTACAACCTCAGAAAAAAATTGTCTCTCCGAGTACCACCAAAATTAGCAGTATTGAAATACAGTAGCGTAGTAGGCCCAGTAAAGCAGCTGCACAGTAAAAAAAAAACCTGGCAGATTACCTCAGAAATATTGGCTATATGTCATATATGGCATATTGTATACATACATTTTGATAAATTTTGAAATGTGTGTAGCATGTACATGACATTTCATTCCTCCGCGTACCACTAGATGAAAGCCTGCGTACCACTAGTGGTACACGTACCACAGTTTAAGAACCACTGCTGTAGGGTAAAGAGCTAGTGTGACTCTTTAGACCAAGTGAGTGAGGTTTAGTCACAGAGCTTCTGATACACTACATATATATACTGCTGATATACTGCTGTGATATAGACGAAACACATCACAGCACTACCTATTTCCAGTAGAAGTGTAGTAGGGATCATAAGTGTCTAATAGTGACATAGAACATAGGTTGCCTTCTGATTCCCACACTGACATTAAACAGGACTCTGATGTTGAAAAAGGTGACCGAGGTCAGTGAATCCAGGAGTCATCTCAAAGGAAGGATGGCACAGTGTAGCACCTATAGTGACCTTCTGCAAACATAATCACTGTACGCTGGCCTTGTTGCCATGGTGGTGTGTGTATTCAGCACCTCATTAGAGCGTCAGGTGTCTCGAGTGCTGAATGCAGCTATGAAGTTGTGTTAATGAAATGCACTGAGCTCACAATAGCAAGTGTCTAAACAGCCTCTATCACCAAAGAGGATTACATTACATTCATTAGTTACTAGGATACTGGACTTTGGATTAATGTGCTTGTGTGCAAGTGTGTTTCATATATGGAGATTGCTTTCTTAATGACTTTAATCTTGGATTTGGTAGGGCTTGATATGTATCACATCCTTTTACTGAGCAATATGTGTCTATGTAAAAGAATCAAGGACAAGCTCATAATAACAGACTGTTATTTTTAAAGAGGTCATTTATATATATATATATATATATATATATATATATATATATATATATATATATATATATATATCACATTATAATTAGTGTAATGATTAGTAATCACAGAAATAAACAGTTCAATTATTATTTACATTATTCATTATTAATAGTATTAACAATAATATTATGCATTTACACTCACCGGCCACTTTATTAGGTACACTACAAACATACTAGTACCGGTTTGGACTTCTTTTGCCTTCAGAGGGTCTGCCTTAATCCTTCGTGGTATAAATTAAGCTGCCTTAATACTTAGTGGCATAAATTTAACAAGGTACTGGAATTATTCCTCAGAGATTTTGGTCCATATTGACATATTAGCATCGCACAGTTGCTGCAGATTTTTCGGCTGCACATCCATGATACTTTCTGAATGGCTAATTTTTCATTACTAAGATAAGTATTGCATTATTTACAAACCATTTGTATTTAAGAGAAGCTGGTGGTTTTTAAAGTCATTCAGAAAGATAAAGTAAATCATTAATAAACTATTATAATCACATTTATTTAACAACATTTCATGCCGTTCAGCCATATAATCTTAAAATGTAAGCAAAATCACCTGTTTTTTCATCACTTTAGACATCACGCTAGAGAATCATTCAGATCCTAGCTTTAAAGTGGCATGTTTTTAAGCAACAGTTTTTGGTGTTTTGACATCAGCTGCAGATGTGAACGAACAGCGGAAGAAAGTAGTTCCTCGAACAAAAGGATTTTTAGACAATTTTTTATACACATGATTATGCTGTCAAACTGTTGTATAAACACAATATCACACTTGTAGTAGTGCGATATGGCTGTATATCATTACTGGTGGGACACTAAGGCACTGGTGCCAATTATACAGCCATATCGCACTGTGATATTGCTCATATATCTTATTATGAGCATACTAATAGTTACCTTTGAGACCTATTCTAAAGTGAGAACTATTTATGCTTTAAAAATCCATTATACATCACAATTTACATCATTTCAATAATAATAATAATACAAGTTAAAACATCTAATTAAAATAGAATACATATTTTAATTAGAAAGAAATTTTGTAATGTATTAATGCACAAAAATGGAAGTTTAAGAATAAAGACTATTCCTTCATTCATTTTCTTTTTAGCTTAGTACCGTTATTAAAAAGGGGTCACCACAGCGGAATGAAACACCAACTTATCCAGCAAGTTTTACGCAGCGGATGCCCTTCCAGCTGCAACCCATCACTGAGAAACCTCCATACACACTCATTCACACACATACACCACGGACAATTTAGCTTACACAATTCACCTATACCACATGTCTTTGGACTTGCGGGGGGAAAACGGAGCACCTGAAGGAAACCCACGCGAACACAACATGTAAACTCCACACAGAAATCCCAACTGAAATAGGCCGAGGCTTGAACCAGCGACCTTCTTGCTGTGAGGCGGCAGCGCTACCCACTGCACCATCACGTTGTCCAGTAAATATTTTTGCTAAATATTTTTATCAAAATTAATTCAGTTATTTTGAATTCATGGCATAACTATTTCCAGGATAACCACTTACAAAAATATTTTGTAAGCATATCCACTTATTAGAATCATTTTTGAAAGATCATGATCATAAATGCTACGCGTTAAGCATTACTATCATAATAACAACGGAAAACATGTTTGATTTAGAAACTAATTTTAAATTACAATAACATTTTCCCTTCAGTATAGTTTTACTGTACTGCAGCCTGCGGTGATCATGCAGAAGAAACTATTTTAAAACTTTTTTCTGACCTCAAAATGTACAATGAATTGTCCTAAAACTAGCCTGAAGCATGTACAACTGACTTGGACTTGTGACAGTGGACTTTTGGCAACAGGTCTATTAAGTCTGATCTGAGGTTACCCCAAAAGCTTGGCCGAGCCGAGCACAGAGACGAAGCAGATGTCATTTCACACTGTGTTGAAGGAGAAAAATTGGGGACACTCTGTTCTGTAGACACATTTCACATTGGCAGCTTGCCGTCAGTCAACCAATACTTTGGGATTACCTTTATTTGTCTTTCTTTGCTTCTGGATGCGTGTTGACCGTGAGCTGGGCATGCGTCGGGGCGGGCAGCTGTCTCCTGTCCCTCTTACTAGCATGTTGTTTTTCCTGGGAATCGCCTGACATAAACAGCCTCTCTATGTGGCAGAGGAGACCCTGCAGAGTCAATCACACAGGTCATTACGTGAGGACATATTACTGAAAATGAATATTACTAAAGTACCATTTTTTAATTGTTATATGAGCAGCGTCCCAAATATTGCTATTCACTTATGCACTATGTATTTATTCGCTTACACACTTGACAGCATAGTACATGTATGTAGTGTCGTCTTAAATGAAATATTAATGGTTTTTTTACTAAGCGGAAATTCTCCGTTTCCCAGATGATTGACGGTTTGGTCAAATTAGGGAAATAAATGACCAAACTACCAAATAATACCTGCCATGAGTATAACCGCGTTCACTATCAGGAGGCGCTATAATCACTCTCGTAAGCGAATTTTGCTTTATAATTCTAAATAAATACAGTAATCCAACATCAGTGCCTGAAAGCTTCCGCTATGTGAGCTTGCAGTGACCGTTCTGTGCGTGAAATGTACAACATTACACAATACTTTTTAACAGTTGAATAAGTGCACCCATTCTTTTTAGAATTACAGAATGAATGCACTACTTAGACTATTTATACAACAAAATGGCATAGAATAGTGCACAAGTATGCGATTTTGGACGCACCTATAGATATTACAGTCATAAGACATTGTAAACAGGCCTAGGCCAGTTTCCAATGTAATTTTAGGTTGGTTTTGAGCACCGTTCATCTGGACCAGGCATGCTAAGACCAAAACAACTTTCATTTACACAGAACATGTTTTTGCATTTTACCACACTGATATTGCACATAAACAAGATTGATAAATTTTACTGTGGTTAGTGGAACTTTGTAAGTTAAACACTGTGCCGAACGTGTTATAACTTCTGGTGCCACAAAACTTTTTACCCTCATGTTATTTTTAAATAATAAGAACCTGCTTGAGATCCCATTTCTGGTACCAAGTGGGCAGTCTTTTTTACTCTCTCTCAATAAACTTTGAATGTAATCACTTTGTTTATTTTCTCTGTCACTGATTATGCAATTTGCAAAGTCTTAAGAACATTAGATTAAACCTTTTAAAGGTGCAGTAGTTGATCTGACAAAATGCTAACCATTAGCATAATTGCTTTGAAAACACTGTCCCTCCCCTGTCGTCTAGAGTCACACATCCTGAAATCCCGAATGTGCTCCATAAATATGACAACCAGATCATGTAATTCGCCAATTCTGAACAAAAAAAATTTACTATATCGAGCAGGTTTTCAGTTGTGTAGCAAGCAAACCTGTCATAATGTGTAATATTTCATGCATGCAAGATTTGCTGGTCTCACTCTCCCATGCGCTTTGTCCTAAAGCGACTACTGTATACTTATTAATACACTTATTATTAAGCCATACTTACATGCTATTTCAGACCGAACATTCAAAGTAGCATGGTAAAAAATATACAGTAGCGCGTCACGGGTTGTTATTGTTTAAAAATTAACCAATGTGAATATAAAACCAACTTCACCTCAGTAAAGCAGGTTAGGGACTATTTACAGATGTTTTGTTGTAAAACTACATAAAAGTCTACATTATCGATGCTGTAAACAGTTCTTTGAAATTAAAAATAGTCACATCAATCTTTTACAGGAAGATTTCAGTGGCTGAACAACACTTCTCTGCATATAACCTATTGGTAAAACAACACAATCAACATGTGCTTTGCGTGACTAAAATAGTTTAAAACATTACCTGTCTCAAATAAAAGTTTTTATTTGAGACAGGTAATGTTTTAAAACTATTTTAGTCACGCAAAGCAATGGTGTCGTCCTTCCTCCAGCGTGCAAAAGTAATTTCAATATTGATTCGGGATTATAAAGTTTTGATTCAGCATTTGTTTTTACCGATCAATCTTGTTGACGCGGCATGCATGCCCATGCAAACAGGAGATCTGTCTGCATGAACAGGGGTGCACAGATTTGCACAGAACATTTGCTGACAGACAGTTTGGTCTATTTCTCAGAACATTGAGAATTTTTAACCTGACAAATTTCATTGGATGAACTTTTTTTTTTTAAGTCTTATGCCTCACCCAGAATATAAAAATACACATAAATGCATTTAGATCAGTTACTTTCAACCAGCACAACCAAAAATGTTTCTGAAGACCATCACCAACTGCACCTTTAATGCATCTGTGTCTCTTTTGTCATAATTTATTTGAAAAGAACTAATTGACAAAACTTTGCAAATGCTTAAAGAGCCTCAAAATACATCGCTTGTATATATCAGTTGTTGTTTATTACAGCTATTGCAAGTTTTATTATTTAAACTGCCTTATGAAACAATGATTCTTTGGACCAATACAAAAATATAATAGATTTTTTATGCATTGAGGATCATTCAGTGTCATACTAACCATATAATAAGTCCTAAGTATAAGTCATATCATTTCATTGCTTTGAATAAAGAGTTGAATGTTGTGCATGATGTGATTTATATTTGCTCAGTGCGCCCTCTTGTGGGCTGAGCAGAGGAGACAGCAGAATTCTGAATTGATGCCTTTATAATTAAAATATGATTCAAATATTAGTAGTATTTGAGTACAATTATAATTGTTATTCAAACTATTTAGCTTTTTCCGATCTTATAAGAACATGCCCTTCATTTCACCATACAGTAGCATTCGCTCATTTATTTTCTTTTCAGCTTAGTCCCTTTATTAATCAAGGGTCTCACAGGGGAATGAACCGCCAACTTATCCAGCATATGTTTTACGCAGCGGATACCCCTCCAGCTGGAACCCATCACTGGGAAACACCCATACAATCATCCACACACATATATATGCACAATTTAGCTTATTCGAGTCACCTATAATGCACGTCTTTGGACTTGAGAGGGAAACCGGAGCAGTTTATATAATTGTTTACAGCCATGAGACACACTAAACACAATTTTTCTTGAAACAATTTTCATTTAGCATATTAAATGCTGTCCAGACACACACAGTGGAGTCCTTTAACTCCAGAAATATAATCTTGACAAACTGTTACGCAAGACGTTTATTTTTACACCTGGCCTTTCACGCTCCTATAACCCATTTGACAAGGCAGTTGCTTACATCCTCCAGAAGTTCAGCTGTATTATGTATCTTTCACTATGAATTCCATATCCATCAGTATGTCACTACATGTGTTTGGCATGTTGCTTTCTGAACAAACTGACTTAAAGTGTTTTCCCATTTTTTTCCTGATAAATATTTTAAGCAGATTTCTTCAGCTCAATCAAACCCAGAAGATCTGTAGTATTTAGAGATAGCTTTGTAAATGAATTACAAAACTACCCAGCCAAACCCTGAGCATTTGAATGAAACCAATCAGATTTAAAGGTCATGACACATTAGAGCAGAGCAATGACAGCCATCAACCGACATCGAACAAATACTGAGCGTCTGTCAGCTCCTTTCTTAAAGACATGCTACACACCCTCGTCCCCACTGAGGACTTCTGGCTGCCTAAAGCATGTTAAACATTTGTTGGTCAGACAAATCACTCTGATTGGCTGTTTGGCAGAGGTGGTACAAATCAAATCCCAAGTCATGGAGTACGCAAACCAAGCTCAAGTACTGCTAGAGTTTAATTTAATCCACATCGATGTATTTCTGCCTCGGATGTAATCTTGTTTTCAAACATGGAAATCCATTTGGCATGTGCTTTATGGGTATTTTCTAGCTGCTGAGTGTACATTGGTTGTAACGCTTACTATTACGATGCATTGTGGGATTGATTGAGTACACTTCAGAATGTCCACTATGGTTTGGGACTCCACTAGAAATGGCTGCTACCTCAGAGGGATAAGGACAATTTCGCATACAACCAGACCCTAGAACTAAACTATAGGTCCCGTTGATCCTGGAGGGCCAGTGTCTCCACAGAGTTTACCTCCAACCCCTATCACACACATTTGAACAAGCTAATCAAGGTCTTCAGGATTCAGGCAGGTACATATTTTACTTAGGGTTGGAGATAAACTCTGCAGTAGCCCCCAACATTTCTGCAAGCCTGGCCAGGGGCGACGCAATAAATGTCGAGCCCTATGAAAGAATATTTGAGATTGAGCCCGCGGCTACTATTGTCAATACTAATAAAGCAGATCTCTGGGGCCTCCAAATGTGCATGGGCCCTTAGGCCCCGTATACACAAATACGTTTTAGTTGAAAAATGGCGTTTTACAATGAAAACAATCCGCATCTGGTATTTCACCTGCCGTTTCTGAACAACTCTCCGTCCACACAGTGACGTAGCGGACGCGCCCGCAGAGATGCTGACTGTATACGTTTCATCTCGTTTATGAAACCAAATAAGGCCTAAAAGTAAGTTTTGGGTATTTTTTTTTATTTGTAATTATTAACATTTCAGAAACTGGAAAGGTCTGTATGTGTTCATAAATGTTTTAGCTATGATCATTAATCTGCAGCTATTATCAAATCCTGTTCATAGAAAGGTTGGTAATAAACATTTATTTATACATACGTATTTATGTATATAAAGCATACCTGCAGAATACCTGCAGAATATGCTCATGCCCAGTGAGCCTGAATGGTCACCAATCACACGTTTTAGATTGTTTAGTACGGATGGAGATCATTTTCTGAAATGCAGTAAAAATGCCAGTCTAGAAGTGTCATTCTCAAGACAAAATTGTGCAAGTGTGAATGGCACCTTAGTTCCTATAATAGCATAAGTGTACATTGTTTGGGGTAGTAATTGTAACAGTACAGTATTACAAAACATGCAAAGAGAAAGCTAATGTTATCAGCATTGACCAGTCATCTTTGACTATAGAAGTGTACTTTTCCCAGCCTCCGATATGTAACATTACAATCCAGGGCTCAACAATAAGGACTGCCTGCTAGCCCAGGTCCAGCCTGCAAGACGCTCAGGACAGATTGGTTACTGGCCCGATGGTGGCCAGTGCTGCCTTGTTACTAAAGTTTAATTTGGCTGCGACTGTTTGTCAATTGTGTGCTTTCATGCCCATACGTTTGTTTCCGAGCCTATCTAGTTTGCCCAGTAAGCGCTGTTTGTGGCATATGTGAATCCCGCAATCGTGCTCGAGTCCGCGCCAAATCAATCAGTCTGATATCACCAGAATAAGCCATCACAGTGTATTGTGGTTGCGTAATGGCCATATATGTGGCTATATGAAGAGAGAATGATGAGTAGGCCAGGATGTCATTTCTCCCAGCAAATGTGTGTTTCATGTCTAATATGAAAGTCAGAGCATGCTGAAATATTACCAGGGTGCTGTTTATCCATTGACTGAAAACAAATTGACCGAAATTACCATCTGATAATTTTTCCATATTTTAATCTAATATTTTGTATTATGCCAATTGTTTTGTTCATTTGTTTCGTTCATTTCGACACTTCAAAAGAAAGAACAACATTGCTTCATAATCTGACTGCAGTCCCGGTGTTGTGATGAGAACTGCACCCCTGCATGGACCCCCTTCATAGATTTTCTTTAGCATTTTTTTTTTTAATTCTCAAAGGCCTTAACTTATTAAAACGTAGGCTAAAATGATTAATATGTTGATTGATTAAGCAAGAAAAAGAAGTGAAATGCATTTTTAATCTAGGTTTACAAATAAATGAAAAATAAAAGTATTGACAGTATTATAGACTGATGTAATGAGCCGCTTTCTAAATATAGGCATTTTGGTGAGTTTTAAACAAACAAAAACATAAAATTGTTGCAGTTTTCAACTAAACCATTCACTTTAATTAATCTAATCAGTATTGTATTTAATCGGGCCAGTGGAAAAAATCCCTATTGTTGAACCCTGCAAGCTGTCTGGAGATAGTGTCTTTTAAACCTATTAGCTGCTCTCAAAATCAAAAAACTCATGACAAACTCCAACAAAAGCACACCTTCAATGTTGATTTTGTTGAGTCCTGTGCTTGATGGCCATCATATATTGCTTATTAAGGGAAAAAATTAACATTCTTGCTTGCTTATGGATTCTGACTGTTAAGGAAGCAAGAATTGAATTAACTTGATATGATTACCTCGTAACCAGTAATGATTATACAAGCAAGACCTTGATTGTCAGTTGGTAGAAGAGCCAAGGCATTCTTGTCATGTGTTTTACTGTCCTGCTGTAGTTTGGAGAAACGCCACGCGCACATCATAATGACAGTTGTTATCTGTGGTATCAGACGAGAGTGTTGAAGGAACAAAGCTGAGATTGGTGCGAGGTCAGTAATGCTGTTAGGATTCATGTGACTGAGACCTCGCACGTAGATCTAAAAACAGCCCAAGAAACAGAGCCCATGTAAGGCCATTATCCCAATGATGCATGACCCAACTGTTAATGGTTGTTACATCAGGGCGCAAAGCTGATAAGTGTGGTCAATCCTTTTCAAGTCGTGCATTTCACTTCTATTGTCCAATTTTACATTGTATTGTACTGTTTATTGTATAAAAAAGCTTTAAAATAAATGTGTAAATATGGACCAATGATTTGCAAATTTGTTAATTAAGAAATGTTAAAATCAATACATTAATACTAACATATCTGAAAAAAAAAATTCAGTTTGAATTTTATTATCAAAGCCCAGATAAGTGCTATAGCATGAGTGTTGTTTACATTGGTGGTTGTACAGCATATCAGATTTCAGATATGTATGGAATGGTCACATGCATGTACTGAACTTGAGCTCGCTTGACAACCATTAAATTACATTTTTCTTAGTTGCTCTGAACTGTGGCCTTCATGGAAATGCAATATAAGAATACATTAGGGTCTCTAAAGAACATTTCAGTGAAAACCTGTACACATTTTTCAAATGTAATCTTCATAACTTTGGTTAGGTAAAATTCCCACAAATACATTTATTTTTAAATTAAGATTTTGACCCAATGGACAACTCAGATTTTCTTAGAGTGTGAATCCCATGTGCATCTCTACTATATTAGGCAACACGGGCTCATTGTGAAAACATACCCCTGTATACATTTCTGGAGAGCACGAATTATGTAGCCAGAGGTACGTTTCGTGGTAAACATCAGGCAGCCACAAGGGCTTTTCTTTTTCTGGATTGGATTTGAAAACACTCTCAGTTGGGTTTAGGGATGGAAGTGGGCGGATCAGTCGGTGCTTTTGAAACACTATCAGTTGGGTTTAGGGAAGGGGGTGGGTTGGGGAATTGGTCGGCCGGTCAGTCAGTTGACAGCGGCCTCTGGTAGATTTACACGAAAAGAACAGGCGTGAATGGCACTTGTGAGAGAAATTTGAGATCTGAAAAAGCGTACACAGTGGCCTCTAGTTGATTTGTAAAAACAAAACTGCAATAAAAAAAAAAATACCTCCTGGGACGCTGTCCAGAAATGTATACAGGGGTACATATCAATAATGAGCCTTGGTTGAAATTAGGTGCTGCTGCTGCTACCATCTATAGAGGTATAGATTATCTATAGATATTCCACACTCTCAAGCCTCCTTTCCACTGCACACGACAAACGACAGACCGGAAGTCATTCATTTCCAATGGAGAGTAGTCCGGGAGCCGCGTGGAGTTCTGATCATCTCCGTATGCGGAAAATTCAGATCAGAATTGAGCTGTGGATTCGTTGAAATATTTAAACTCCGGCTGTATTGTATTGGATGTGATGTATTCCAGTGTAGTTCAAGCAATCCGTGTGCGCGAGATGAGAAATAGGACAATATTTGGTTATTTTTTGAATCAGAAAAAGTCTATAGTAAAAAAAAAATTAATAATAATAAAGTAATACAAATAGAAATTTTTATGTTGTCTCTACATTCCCTCCAATATTTTTTAGCAGTCTGAGTTTCTAGTATTCATTAATTCATTCAACCACAGAGAATTGCTTTTGCAGGCCTTTATTTCGGACACTGCGAGAACAGCTTCTTTCCCATGGTGCACGTCAGAACTGAAAATTCTGTGCGACTGCCACAAGGGGGCGTATTCCGACAGTCGTGTCCAAATGTCTTGTGCAGTAGAAAGGCTGCTTCAGATGTTAGTCTGGATCTGCCAAATTAGGGTTTCTGAATATCCATTTACCCTATATTTTAGATTAAATGATATATAGTAATTTCTGCAAGATAATTTTTATCACTCTATTTTTTATCCTTTTTTGGGGTTCAACATAGAGCTGGGCGATTAATTGATATGTAATCGAAATCGACATTTAGAAACTGTAATCTATCAAATTTTTGTACGTTCCATATCGTGTCTGGAGTCACATGACCCCGTTCTGTTAAGGCTGATTTAAACTTCTTTGTCTTTGTATGGTCCAACACTGCCTTTACACCTCTTAAAAAATTTAACTACACATCTCATGTTTGCACTACATTGATGATTAGAAGCTGCGCCAGACATGCCTTGAGATGGCATATATACAAGAGTTCTGCTTATTTTCTACGTTTAATATGAAAAACATTGAAAATTTTGTTTCCAAATGTGCAAGTTATTTATTTTCACTTTTTATAAGAAAAAATTAACTGTTTCATTTTTTAATAATCATTCAAAGGTCCAGTGTGGTCAAATAGGTCACGTAAGACACGTGTAAACTTAAATGAGTAAAACGTAACGTGACAAGAGCCAAGTCAACAAGATCTGACCTAGACTTAAAAAAAGGTCATCTTAAGTCAAGGGGATGTAATGCAGTCAAACGGTGCATTGTGGAGAACACCTGGGCAGGCGGCCCGCAGCACGCTGTTTTCTGTCATTTCATCCATTTCTCCATTGTTGGGTGTATGAGGTCAAAGCCCAGCACCCAGCCGCTCTTAGCTAACCACTGACCCCTGAGCAAACTGCCCGCGCTCTGACTACAGTTAGGACTTAAGGCTTATTTTCACAGCTGTAACAGCAGAAGTGGATAAATGTTGAAAGGCTGCCATTTCTGCAAGAAGGAATGCGGCTGGTCTTCAGCTTTTTACAAGAGTCTAGAGGCCAGTCAAGGTCCTGAACATTCCTCCTGAAAACTCTCGGGTGCATGCATTTTACAGTGATACCATCATTGTTTACTGACTCACTCCTGTGAAACACAAAAGATGCTATATTGAAAAAGAGTGAAGCAAGCAAAATATAAATATGCACTTATATTTAGTAGTGCCGGGTAAAGATTCAGTGCGATTAATCGAATCCTAAATAAATGCTTGTTTTGACATAATGCGTGCATTTATAAATGTACACCGCAGGTATACACCCACTGGCCACTTTATTAGGTACACCTATCCAACTGCTCGTTAATGCAAATTTCTAATCAACCTATCACATGGCAGCATCTCAATGCATTTAGGCATGTAGACATAGTCAATTTGAGTTTGACTAATCTATACGAGTACTGTGAACTTACTCCATTTAGGTTGAAGTAATGAGCTTTTTAATTAATTTATTACCTTCAACACCGAGTTCAACTCTTTTCAAATGAGTAGAAATTACTTTAAGTAAATTTTGAATTACATTTGATAAAGTTGACTGTTGAATTTTACAGTGTACACGTTTTCTTGTTTTGACACATTAAAGTATGTTGCTACAAAATAATTACATTTGATTTTTTGTGGCAAGCAAAAAAAAAAAAATCTAAAACTGAATTTATAATGGTCTTTAAAGGGTCTTTAAAAGTCTTAAATTTGACTTGAAACCTGCAAGAAACCCTGATTATGCATTTTGCATACATTTACAAAGCAGAAATCTGAATGTTGACTCAAATCAAGCTCATAATTATTATTTTTAATTCATCATACAGATTATTAATTACAAGCAATAAAAATATTGTTTCTGTTTTAATAATTTGTTTCTACAGAAATAGACTTAAGATTGTAAATTATTATTGTGATTTAAAGCTGCATTTTCTAAATCTTTACTTCAGTTCAATGTCACATCAGATTCAAAACCCAAGGCAAATATATATACTATATAATTTCCGAAAAATGATGAATGATGAAACATTTTATTTCACAGACCTTTATAGAATAAAAAATATACATATATAATTTTAGTAAAACTCATGCTTAATAAATCAAGTCAATCCAAACCTCAAGGCAGCTCAAATTATATATTAAATGTTTTCCTCAACTAGAGCTTGTATGAGTACTGTAAGTACTGTAAACCCGCTCTGGATATTTCAGATCTTCTTATCAATGCCTCTCAGTCCATAACCTGGACTTGTTTACTGTCCCATGAGAGGTTATAAGTACATATGGGTTTTCATAACACACTGTAACTCATGCTCTCAGCTAGGCCAGTGGAAAATCACTCTAGTAGACCTCTATGTGACGTCAGGCATCGATAGCTTTTCTCGGAGCTCACACCTAACATATCACCTGTCAACAGCTTGTGTGAAATCCGGCCCACTCCATCTGCCCGCTTATGGAGCTCAAACACTTTAGCGCCCATGCTAGTAATCATAACAATCAAAAACAACCCTGGAGAGAAGACACCTGGGTAAAAATGGTTGATGGAAACTTGACTCATTAAACAATTAGCATGCCTCCGTGATCATTAGTTGCATAGTGATCCTGTTGAACCAGTGTTCTCTTACATGTGCGTTTATGGGTAACTCTCCAACTACAATGAGCATATATCCAAAAATATATATATATTTGTTCAAATTTCTCTTTCTTTGTCAAACTAAAAATGAAACCTACTTTAAAAAAATGTACCCCCTTTCTATTATATTTTTATCATATTATTCAACCTCCTTTAAGGTGTCAAAATCATTGTTTTCACCTTTTCGCACACCCAGAGTTTTAAACTGCAACAGTAAAAATAACATATTCAAATATGCTTTTATCTGTTATCTATTAATGTATCTTAATTAAGCACTAGCGAAATAATTTAAATATTTTATAGTTATTAATGTGAGACTATTATCAATATTATTTTTTATCCAAAATAAAGCTGTCACACAGTATCAGTGTCATTTCCACCACAACACTGTGCTGTCGCTTTGCTCTGCTAAGCACAGTATGACAGCTGACGGGTACAAGGGAACACTGAGGCTGTATTTCAGCATCTGATCTGATGGCAGACACTGAATTAGGAGAACGTTTTTTTCTCGCACACCTGACATAAAGGCTTTAGCACAACACCTTTCAAAATCAAAGTTGTGGATCACAAAAGCACTCCTTAAGCCACTCAAAACAGTATTGACAATCATTGACAACCAAAGTAGCTAGCTATCACTGCTTGAACTAACTGAAATGTTTTGCGTTTTTTCATAATGGATTAATTAATACGCATCAAGCTCAGCGTGCAAGGTTTGTTCACGCCACAATTTTTTAAAAATATAAATAAGAAAAAAGGCATACGAGAATTTCGGCCTTCAGTGGCAAAGACATTCATCTTCGAAAGATGAATTATTTTATTGCATTATTTTAAAAGTATTTGAATGTGTCTGTGCTTTCATTGATAGTCTATGTAGCTAACATTTTCAAGTTTCAAAAAATACATAAAGGCACTGCAAAATAAGTCACTTTAATCAAAGACTTCCGAAGAGACGCAGTTACTTTATATGTTGAACAGACACTGATCATCCAAATTTGTCTGTAGCTACGCTTCCATCCCCCTTTTTTACGCGCATTTTGGATATGCGCATAAAAAACAGCTTGATAGAAAGGTCAAGATTTTCAAAATGTGCATCTTCAAAAGCCACAATGGGTTTATTGCTTGTCTGCATACTGTCTACTGAGGCGCAAGTCATTTGTTAAATAAAGAAAAGATTCCTGCAGCTTCTTCTACCACAGCAATTTACATTTCTTCTGTTGATATTTGTTAACAGTTAATCAGGAAGATGCGATTTTGTTCTCTTTGACTTGTTGGATGGAAACGATGCTTTATTTGCATGTCTTATTTGCGATATTCCAGTTATGCGAACAAAATTAGTTTGCATTCCTGGATGGGAACTTAGCTAATAATAGTTGCTATTGTGCTGGGTTAGACCATGCTTATTTTTTTCTTCAAACCTAGTTCCTGTAACTAAAATTAATGTGTGAACTATTGGTATTTCACTATACTATTGAACTATACTATTATTTCTATAATAAAGTTCTTATGTCTTGTAAAACTTTAAAGAGCGCCTATATTGTTTAAAGAATTATTGAAAATTACCATTGATGCAGTGTGTCAGAGCCCTAAGGAGATGAAAACATTGAGCTGAGGTTTAAATCTGAAAGTGCATAAAGATATTTTCTCTCTCAAAAAAAATAAGAGTCTAAGAGTCATTTAAGCAATGTGCCATTATTTAGAATATGAAGCCGTTCGTTGTGATATCTGAAAGAAACATTGCCTCGACAACTTGTGCACACAGACCTGTTAAGATTTGTGGTTATTCACATATCTTGTCTAAAACCAATTGGAAAACACAATGCCTGACACTTCGTTTACCAATTTCAATTCTGAGGTTGCGCCAACAACAGCTGTTCTTACACACCAGACGCAGAAAGCACTGCGCTACAATTTGAACGAATTCGCTTACAATGATTTGAGCTACGCTGAACAGAATGCACCTCCGACGAGTGGTGGTCAATGTTCAAAATAGTTCAACTGTGACGATTAATGATATGTCATTACTATGATTTGGAGTTATGGTCAAGAATAGAGCAATATGCTGGTATTCCTGTATTAACCTCACACATATACGCTGTACCATGGCTGCTTGTTGATTCAACACTGTCTTGATAAGCCTTGATAGGCAACTCCCGCTGCACACAGTAGATCAATCACAACAGACTGTCATCAAACCAATCATCGCAGATTAGCGTTACACGCAGGAGGGGTTGGGAAAAATTAATGTCAAAACAAATGATAAGGGAGTCATTTAGGTAATTACATAAAATAAACCCATATGATGAGATAATTAAAGGATTTTCTTTACCACGAATGTATATCAGCCTGTTGTTGGAGACCCCCAAAACTGAACTAAGACCTTTCATAATGCATAATAGGGGCCACTTTAAAATAATGTGCTTTTTTTTTTTTTTTTCGATGGCATGCATTCACCAAAGCAGAGGCAACTAGTTCCTGCTGTGATGGTTAGACTCCTGAAGCAGGAGCTAATTTAGTTCTAACATAAGGTGTTAATATAACACCTAACTAAAATTGTTCCCGTAGAGGAATACATCAATAAGTGATTTTGAATTGTGAGGTTAAACTGAGATCCTGACTCTCATTTTGTCATTAAACATCCCATGCCACTTTTTGTAAACAGTAGGGGAATAACCCCGGTTGTCCTGGCCAAATTCCCTCACTCAGCCCTTACCGATCATTGCCTCCCAATCATCCTCATCCACTGAATTGGCTGTATCTCCGGTTCTGTCCACAAAATACCTTATCTGAATGACTATTTTGTGCTCATTTGAAAAGAATGTACTGATCAAAACACCTATACAAAATGGTTTTAAAGTCATGGCAATATGTGTTCATCTTCTGCAGACATATGCATTGGTCAGAGTTGCCTCATTGGCTGCAGAGGTTGGAGTGGGCAGCTTTCCCCCTGCCCATGGAGTCTTAGTTAAATGTGGAAACTTACTGCAGATACTTTTGTCCTTGCCGTGTCGAATAACAGTGGTGCTCCTCCGGGGTGTTTTCCAGCTTCTAAAGTAACAAGTGCTTGTACTGAGACTTTGACATCGAGTCTTAGCCTTTTACCATTTAAATTAGAGAACGGCAAGTGGAAGAACTCTGAGAAATTATAGTATAAAGAGATAGGTCATCCTAAATTCATGTCAGTCCAATCATGTTAGCCATATTTCAGTAGAACACAAATATATTTTGAAGAATGTTGGAAATCAGACATTCACTTCTATAAATTAAAACTGAATAATGGAAAATACTCTGCAAGTCAATTTCTTCTGTCAACTGTTTGGTTACCGACATTCTTCTGTGTTTTCAAAATTTACTTAAGATTGGTGATCCCTCATATCATCCTTGCTGGCATCATAAACTGAATCTTCCCATCTAGCTAAAAATACGTTTCCTCCCATCTCCTATAGTCTTCCAGTCAGAGGACCTAGCTATCAGTTATTTCCAAGATGAGCTAATGTTGTTATTATACGTGTTAACTGAAGGATTCACATTCTCTCAGCATTAAAGCATGTAAATGGGCTTATAATTAAGCAGCGCCAACATCCTTCTCAAGTTAAATTTGAACTTGAAGGAGAGACAGTGGTGTGTGGGGGTAGAGCGGGGAAACCTTTTTCTGACTCGGAGACCCGCAAGCCAAATTCACATGCTAAAAATAAAGCTGGATCAGCCAGGGCAGTATTAGTAGAGACTGGTACTCAGAGAGTGAACACAGTCAAGCTCAGATTCGGCACAGGGACTCAGTTGAAAGAACAGCACTAGTCTAAGCCGTCACAAGTCTCCCTGTGAGAACTCAATCTATAGCTCTGTAAGATTTTTGGAGAGGACTTTTGCTTAACTTTTAGTTCGGTCTCTGCTAATGCCAGTGACACATTTGGGTATTTCAGAATCCATTCTTTGTGTCTGGAAGATCGCTCATAGGTCTATATTGATGCGGAAAGACTCTAACAATCTGGATCGCTCTGTCCTTTGGCACATTCAGTCTTCGCTAAATCCTAAATCTCGAAATGTAACCTGGAAATGGCGCCTTAACTCCACTTTCGAACGCAGAGTTTTATTATTTTTCTGCCATAAGTGCTCTTGAGGCGAGGACTATACTGCATAATTTAAGGCAGATATTGCAGCGTTATCTTTGCAATATTGCTAGCTGTGTTGAGGGTTGTACAGTTTTCAATTTGGTCAAGCCACGAGGAGGTCAAAATGCGTGAACTTCTTCCTATCCCAGTCAAGGAGAGGAAAGAGAGGGAGCGAATAAACAGCCTTCCTGCGCCGATTCCTGCACCAACATTCCCTATTACATACTCCATCCAAACCTCTAAGAAGTTTCCCTTTTTCCACTTCAAAAAATGCAGATACGAGGCGGAGAATGCCTTCTTCTCCAACCTGAAGCTGGTGGACTTTAACATCATCGACACCTTGGGAGTTGGAGGATTTGGGAGAGTTGAGCTGGTAGGATGGCCCATTCTGTATGCATGTTTTCATTTTCAAATTCAATTACATCAGCTACTTCTAGCGCTATAAGGTGATTGCATATGGTGTAGACGCCTTTTGGTATTCTGGTAAAAAGAAGAATCATTTGAAATATATTGTGCTTAATACCTTAAGATTGGATATGCTTAAAACAGAGCAGGACATACTGGATGATGAGCTCTGATGTTTTCTGTAGTGCCACAGCACAGATCAGGTCTGGGAATGTTGTAACTCTATTCAGGGTAACTTTCCACAACAGAGCTAATAGGGCAGACATTTGACTTACTGCCATACAAAGTTCAAGAAGACTGTATGGATGGATGGATGGATGGATGAATGGATGGACAATAGAACACAATAGAATGATTGAACAATAGAACGACAGATAGATGGATAGATAGGTAGTAGTACAGTAGGTAACCTCTGTAAACAGATAGATAGCCTGGTTGGGTAGACAGTAAGTGTTTGGATAGGCAGATGATTATAGATAGATTTATATGTGCACTAAAATGCTGGGTTATTGTAACCCAACTATGGACAAACACAACCATTGGGTTATACCAAAAAGTTCAACTTAATCGAAAAAATGAACCCAACACTGGGTAATAGCAGTGGATCTCAATTCTGGTCCTTGTGCCCCCCACCTTGCACATTTTGTATCTCTTATTTGACACACAAAGATCAGTTCATGGATCTCTTTGTTAATGAGTTGATGATCTGAATCAGGTATGTTAATTTAGGAAGACACAAAATGTGTAGGGCAGGAAGGCCCGAGGACCAGAATTGAGAACCACTGGGTTATAGCAGCCCAGCATTTTTTAGAGCAGGGGTGCCCAAACTTGCCTCTGGAGGGCCGATGTTCTACAAAGTTTAGTTCCAACCCCAATTAGACACACCTAAACAAGCTCTTACTAAATATACTCAGCCTGATCTCATGAGAAAACTTCAGTATTTTAAGTTGACAGTTTAGTGGCTAATTCATACGTGTTCTGTCATATGAAAATGTACGGTTTTAGAAAGAAGGCTTGGCACTAAACCCTGCCCCTAAATCCAACCGTCATTGGGTGATGAGCAAATCGTACTTAATTTTAAGAATGAGATCGTACAAATTCAGACGAATTAGCCACTAAATCAAAAAGTTACAAATTGCCATGAGATTGCGTTAGTATACTAGAAACGTCCGGACAGGTGTGTTGAAGGAAGTTGGAGCTAAGCTATGCAGGACATCGGCCCTCCAGGACTGAGTTCGGGCACCCCTGTTTTAGATTGTAGGTAGGTAGACAGGTTGTTTGTAAGTGATCAAGTATCTGTTAGGCTGATAGTTGGTAGTAAATGATGAAGTAGATTGACAAACAGCTTAGGCAGATGAGATAGACAGTAAAGTAGCTGTGTGGATAATACATATACTCCAAGAAATTCTGGGTTGTTGTGGCCTACCACAGGGCCACATATTGACAAACCCAACATTGGGTCAATTTTTTTATTTATATTTCAATTACACTTTAACTCAACAGTTCGGTTCGTCCATATTTGAGCCAAAATTGGGTTGCAACGAGGCAATTTTGAGACTGTAGATGAGTAGGTAGGTGTGCTGTAAGTAAACAGATATGAGGATAGTTAGTTTAGATAGATAGACAGGATGGCATTTTCAATATTACCATTTATGTAGAGGGGAAGAAGTGATGCAAACTTAGGGAGGAGGGAGGTGGAGGGAAAAAGTCCGCATTGCGGATCACATTCTGTTGTAAAGGAAAGCCCAGTGGTCAGGGAAGAGGATTCCCCTTTCCACCTGCCTATTTCTGGCACTGCGGCAACATAGTAAAAACATGTGGCCTTTCGCTGGAGGCTGTGATATATGCCGGTAGTGCTGTCCGTTTGCTAGATAGCTCCAGGATCAAGTGAACATGCAAGTGCCTTAGCAGAGACGCAATGTGAAGAATTCCTTCTCAGTCAATCTACTTCAAGGAGCCCTAACACATTAATAGACCATGACTCAAGTGCTACTTAAGGAGCACTAACACTTGTTTTTCCATTGGAAAATAGCTTGTTAACACTTTCTTTGTGCCCATTTTTCATGTGTCTGCAGGTGCAGCTCAAGAGTGAAGAGACCAAAACATTTGCAATGAAGATTCTGAAGAAGCGTCACATTGTGGACACGCGACAACAGGAGCACATCCGCTCTGAGAAGCAAATCATGCAGGAGGCACATTCAGACTTCATTGTAAGGTACGAGCTGAAACCCCCTCAGACTTAGATCTTAGAAGGTCAAATCCTTAAAAAAATCCTTTTAAAAAATGATTAATGGACAAAATGTGGCTGTTCTTTCAGGTTGTACAGGACTTTCAAAGACAGCAAATACCTGTATATGTTAATGGAGGCCTGTTTAGGAGGAGAGCTTTGGACCATTCTTAGAGACAGGTAAAACAAACATTGATCTTGTGGTGGTGATGATGGAGCTTAATCCAGCAAAACATCAGTGCTTTCCTTTGTATATTTATAGAGGATCATTTGAAGACTCCACTACAAGGTTTTACACAGCCTGTGTGGTTGAAGCCTTCGCTTACCTGCATTCCAAAGGAATAATCTACCGGGATTTAAAGCCAGAAAATCTCATTCTGGATCACAGAGGATATGCCAAGCTTGTGAGTATAAATCCTAAATGCCTTCTAATATGAGAACACACATACTAAAGGAGGAGGAGCTACTCATCTGATTGGTCAAAATGTTGTATACACCCCTGAGTGCATGATGAGTCATTCATATTTTTTAGTGATTTACCTTAGAACATGGGTCTCAAACTCGATTCCTGAAGGGCCACAGCTCTGCAGTTTTGCTCCAACACTAATCAAGGTGTTCAACTTAAGACTGTTAAGCAGTTGTGAGTTGGAGGTGGTTAAAGCGAAAATCTAAAGAGCTGTGGGCCTCCAGGAATTGAATTTGAGGCCACTGCTGTAGAACAATGAACGCAATAAACACATCGGTTTTCTAGTCTGGAGTACACAGACTTGGATTAAAGACGCCATTTTGATTTTAACACTGTTTGTTGGTCTTTTATAGGTGGACTTTGGCTTTGCTAAAAAGATTGGATTTGGGAAGAAAACGTGGACTTTCTGTGGAACGCCGGAGTATGTAGCCCCAGAGATCATACTTAATAAAGGCCACGACATCTCTGCAGATTACTGGTCATTGGGAATTCTTATGTATGAACTCTTGACCGGAAGGTAAAACGTGTTTAAAAACTTGTCTTTAAGTAAAAAAGTTTTCAGTTTAGTCTATTTAATCATATAAAATCTATGTGCATTTGTTGCACAGCCCACCGTTTTCAGGACCAGATCCAATGAAGACTTATAATATCATTTTAAGAGGAATCGACATGATAGAATTTCCAAAGAAGATCACCAAAAATGCTGGAAATCTCATTAAAAAACTATGCAGGTAAGTGGAAGTTCAATCTGTGCTGATTAGTGGATACATTTATACACGTCAATGGCTTTTTATTACATTAACCTCAAGTGTTTTGCTGTTAAGCTTTAAATACACAGTTAAACCTTAAGTAAAAAAATAAATACAAAGTGCAAAATTGTTTTCCAATATATCTTTTCTCTAGGGACAACCCGTCTGAGCGGTTAGGAAACTTGAAAAATGGAGTGAAAGACATCCAAAAGCACAAGTGAGTACAATAATAGTAATTTTACAGAGTACTACAGTTTCCTTTTTGTAAAACGACAGATCGTAATGCTCTCTTTTCTTTCTATCACAGATGGTTTGAAGGCTTTAACTGGGAAGGACTGCGGAAAGGAACTCTCATTCCTCCTATTATTCCTGATGTGAGTAGTTTTCATGTACCCAGGCTTGCACAACTTCAAAAGTGTAAACGTGAATCGGATTGACAGAATTAAACAAACTACACTTAAAAAAAAAATTACACTGAATAAACAATTACAAAGCTTTTTTGGGAACAGCTTAATTGTTTTGTGTTCAACTAGGGCAGGGCTGATAAACAATATTATATCCAATCGCGATAAAATTTGTCAATAACAATGAAAACAATGACAATTTACTCTATATTGATCTCAAAGCCAATCACACAGTAGAAATGGTCAACAAGGGAATCTAAGTGTGTTGATATTGATGTACCAAATTTTGGGCCACGAAAAAATTGAATGGTCAATATGGAAAATAATTATCAAGATTGCATTTTTGCCATATCGCCAAGCCCTATGTTCAATCCACTCAAATTTGTAAAAATTATTAAATTAATTTTTACAAATTTTTACAAATTTAAGTGGATTGAACACAAAACAATTAAGTTGTTCCAAAAAATTGTGTTTATTCAGCTCAAATTGTGTGAAACCCAGCATTTTTTTTTGTGTGTGTAATTTGCAACAAAACTAATTGATCATTGTTGGTGCCAGACAGAATCTGCAGACAAATTTTGCTATTTCGGCTGAAAATTTTGTAAAATATCTGAGGATTGATGCAAAATTATTTTGGGAGTGTCCTTACCAAATATATAAAAATAAAAAATAACAGCATTTTATCTTTATTTAATATTTACAATACAAATCCATCTAGATCCACTTATTTGGTAAACAAAGCAAGTCTCTCATATAATTTGACAGAACTAAAAGACAGAAATTAGTACTTTAAAAACTGAATAAATATAAATTTACAAACATTTACACAAGTAACATACTTTTTTTTGTTGTTTTGACAAAAAAAATGTGATTATGATTTAAAATAAAATAATAAAAACATATTTGTTAAAAATAATTATTAATAATAAAGCACAGGCAAACTACATTATTGGTATAAACAAGTATTTTAAGTATTAAAAAGGATAATAATAAATGTAAATATTAAATCAAATTTTGATAAATAAATAATTTAGGTATTTAAAAAAAATAAATAATAAAATTAAAATTAGAAATTAAATATTTGAATTAAAAATTAAGTGTTCTATTTCAGCCGTCGTATTATCAAAGCATACTTTTACAGATAGTACTAAATAAATTGAAAATTTGTAAACCAAATAATTTAGGTATTTTAAAATAAAAGTTAATACGAATTTATGTAGTTTTGTATTTCGAACATTATTATCTTAAAGTGTGCTTGAATAATGTTATTGATTTAAAAATTGTAAATTAAATAATTTGGGGATTTAAATTAAATAATAATTTATGTAGTTTTGTATTTCAAACATTACATTATCCAGACACACTTTTAAAGATAATCTGTAAACCAAATAATAATAGAAAAATAGGGATATTTGCCCATCTAACAAGCCATTTCCCCCGTTCACGCTTCAGGTTGCAAGCCCGACTGACACCAGTAACTTTGATAGCTTTCCTGAGGACAACGAGGACCCTCCTCCTGATGACAACTCTGGCTGGGACACTGATTTCTAAAAACTGAAACCCAAAACATGTCCTGCCCTGGAACGTCCCGTGCGGTTCATCATCCCAAAGATGAGCAAAGAGGACAATGAAGACGTCAAGCCCAGCTCTGTGACACCAAGTTGCCTTTGCCCATGCTTCTGTCCCATGGAGAAACTGGGGGCGTCCCAGCTCCCACCGCACCCCGTGACTCAAAACTGTCCTAATAATACAGACAGGAGTGTGTATTTACGACACAGCCTTGCATATGGACTCAAGCCTTGGGCTGGATCTGATATAAAACATGAGCCCTTAATATTTTTACTCTGCAGTTTTATGTTTGACAGATTGCACAAGCAGCATTTTCTAAAAAAAAAAAAAAAAAAAAAAAAAAAAAAACAGAATTATAAAAGTAGAGACACGACTGTGATGGATTTTAATTTCTGATTGAATTGCATAGCTGTGTGTAAATGCATTTGCAACAAAGACTCTAATGTGACATACTTGCTAAGGCCTTATTATGGATATAAATTGATTGGTTTTAAATTTATTTTTTTATTTTGTCCTTTTTAGTGCATACTCCTCTTGGAGAAATAGCTCTCAATTCTTAAAATCTTCAATTCTTCTCTGGAAGAATGATGGTATTCAAACAGTTTGGTTCCCCCTATAGACTTCCATTGTAAATACAGGGTTCCCACTCTTTAATGAACAGCGGATTTAAGGACTTTTTAAAGCACCATTCATCAGGGCTGCAGGTTAAACGAAAAAAAGATTGCGATCTTGATTCAACCGTACACACGATCTTAATTCAGCTTTTCTACAATTCAGACAATTATATGTTCAAGTTCAGTAGAGAAGTGTAAAGGCAGATGAATAAGTCTTCAAATTGTTTAATATACGTTGCTCAGCAATGTGGACACCTCCAAATAGCATTAAAAGTGTCTCATACTGTATTCATAAGTTATAATTCACCCCAAAATGTAATTTCTTTCTAAATGTAATGACGCAAAATCACATGAGCTGACACACTGTTTGTTTGCTAAAGAGAGGATGTGCATGTGCCCGTGAATGATGTCTACTTTAGTGAACAGAACTAGCAAATGCGTCAATAACAGCTAATAAAGTTGTAAATAGGGATAGGACAATAACCGTTTTTAAGGTATACCTCGGTTTGGAAAAGTCAAGATTTTTAAAACAGCCAACATCTTTAGCTATACCGTTCCTAAGGTATATGTACGATTTTTTTTATTTTAGGACTACAGTATCTCCAGCAGAAAAGATATCCAAAGATGCAAAGATTGTAAGGAAATCTGTTTTTAAAACAAATGAAGACAGCAGAAGTCAGTGATTCAGTTGAATTATTTAGCCTGACATGTTTACTGTTCCAAAATAATAAAATGCTTCACAAAATAAAATATCTTGTGTCAAAAGGGGAAAAAAGTTTTTTCTTTTTTACTTTTTACTTTTTTACTATAAAAAATATAGATTTTAGAGCAGTAATTACAATACTGTGAAACTGATATTTTTACCCAAGGTTATCATACCGTCAGAATCTTATATCTTCCCATGCCAAGTTGTAAATAACGTTCAGCTGTGTGGGGAAATAAGATTTGCATGCATGTTGTTTTTTCTCAAAGTGACGACAGGCATGACATGAGCGCACTCGACTGTGAAAGTGAAACCGAAAGCGTGCACATCATTTAAATCAGGGATCACCAAACTTGTTCCTGCAGAGCCGGTGTCCAGCAGATTTTGCCCCCAACACTAATCAAACACACCTGAACAAGCTAATCAAGGTCTTCCTAAGTATACTTGAAACATCCATGCAGGTGTGTTGAGGAGCTAAACCCAGCAGGGACACCGGCCCTCCAGGACCGAGATTGATGACCCCTGATTTAAATGATCATATTGCATTTTACAGTTCTGATTACGACAAGCACTTGATATGTTTTTCTTTCATAGCGAACACAGCGTTGTTTATAAAAACAAATGTACTGGGTCAGTATAACTACTCTAGCTTATATAATGTAAGAGGGGATCTGATGACAGCGGTTTCATTTTATCAGTGAAATAAATGGTCTAATAATGTTGTCAATGACAGAGTGCAAGTATATATCTCAAACATAATAATTCAACTTTAAAATGATGAATAGTTGTATTCTGATGTCATCACTTTAATTAACAACCAGGACTAATTTAAAGTCTTGTCAAGTCCACCATTACAGGTCTATGCAAAATGTAGCATTTTAACCATCAGTAGACCTACACATGGGCCTAATATTATTTGTGTTTTACCATATGTTTGAGAAATAACAATAACTACTTATATTAACCTTTATTTTACATCTACAGAATCGTGAGAAAATCTTTAAGCGGAAAAAAAATTTATTCTCATTTTAGCCAGAATCGTGCAGCCCTAGCATTAATTTCAAATCAAGCACCTTTTTTTAATTCCCCGAGCACATGTAGTGCCATGAAAGCCCTTACTCTACTTAACATTTGACTTACATTTAATATTTACATTAAAATGCCTTAGTTTTAAGGAGTTTTAAAGAGTCATGTTAAAAGAATTTAGTAAAACTTGGTAAATTCAATACTGGTAATATACAAAAGTGGTTTCTGATATACTGATCAAATGGACATTATTTATCAAAGTTCTTGTATAAGATTTTCAAATGAAGAATTGACCATTTATAGTTCTGTTTTTAACAGCAGCACATAGGGCTACACAATATGTATTGTTTTAGCATTGATATCGCAATGTGTGCTTCCACAAAAGTCACATCGCAGGATCTGCAATGTTTAACCAGTATTTTTATTGACCAGATTTTGGAAGACACTCATGATTTGTGGCGTTTTTGCATCGTTTAACCATGAAGTTACCAAAACATGTATTATTTATGTGTGTTTTTATTAACTAATTCAGTTTAAAAGGCTAACGAAATTACATTTTTAACTTTAAGGAACTTTAGTTCATTCATGTACAGTTGAAGTCAGAATTATTAACCCCCCCGAATTATTAGCCTGTTTATTTTTTCCCCATTTTCAGTTTAACAAAGAGATTTTTTTTAACACATTTTTAAACATAATAGTTTTAATAACTTCTCTAATAACTGATTCATTTTATCTTTGTCATGATGACAGCAAATAACAATTTAATAGATAATTTTAAGACACTTCTATGCAGCATAAAGTGCCATTTAAAGGCTTAACTAGGTTAATTAGGTTACCTAGGCAGGTTAGGGTAATTAGGCAAGTTATTGTATAACGATGGTTGGTTCTGTAGACTATCGAAAAAAATGCTTAAATGGGCTAATAATTTTGTCCCTAAAATGGCTTTTAAAACATGAAAAACTGCTTTTATTCTAGCTGAAATAAAACAAATAAGACCTTCTCCAGAAGAAAAAATATTATCAGACATACTGTGAAAATGTCCTTGCTCTTTTAAACATCAATTGGGAAATATTGAAAAGGAAAAGAAAATCAAAGGGGGTTTAATAGTTTTGACTTACAACTGTACTATACGGTGTTATTTTACATTTGATTATTAAATTTGTGCATCTAAATATTGTTAGAGTTCCAGAAAATCATATAGCACTGTATATTTTGTTTTCACAGTGTTGTTTATGTACTATATTTCTCAATGTTTGTAATTATCTTATTTGATGTTTATTATAATTTATGTAGATACACTCCCTTACAAAATCCTCCCAAATCATCGAAAATAATGAATTCTTTCCAAACAGACATATTCATTTAATCTGGTGAAATTATATATTCAATATCTCAATATATATGGTAAAAAAAGAAACCATCGCAATGTCAGTTTTTCCAATATCATGCAGCCCTAGCAGCACAGTACAATTGGTAAAATAACACCAAACTAATTTCATTTCAAACTGACTTCAATGTCCGATGTTTGTTTTTAAGTACTTTAAGGCTTTGAATCCATATGTCTAAAATTTAAGTCATTTCAAGAAGTGTGGGAACACTCTAAATATAATGAAAACCAGGTCTGTCTGAATACTTTAAAACATTACACAGAAAAAAAATAGATCTGTTTTCAGTATGAACAATATGAGGGTGAGTAAATATCATTATTATGTGAACTAAAGGTTATTTTGCAAGTATGATAAACTTAAAAGGCTCTGAATGTGTGGTTATTTTTTTATCTCAAAAGTAAAAAGAATACAAATCAATACAGTTTGTGCACCACTAGAGGGCAGAAATTCACTCAAAATTCACACTGCACTTCCTAGTGTCATCCCATGGCCTCAGATTGCGTTTATGAAGTTATCAGCTCTATTATTGATACCAGACAGAACATTTTCTCCTATTATTTTCACTATAATCATGATGAGAAGACTGCCTGCAGGCTAATACTAGCTTGAACACAAAGTGCTGTACTGGAAAAACCAATTAAGTAATCTTATTTATTGTAGGACCAGAGGTAAATATTTCTGTAAATATATACATATACAGTGGTAATAATATTTTTGTGATATTTGTAGAGATTTATCGTCACAGTCCTATTGCTTAGGAGTTAGTTTTTGGATTTGATTTGTATGCTTTTTTTTGGTAGTTCTCTTTACTTTACAAGATGGCTATTCTGCTCACTATATATATATCTTTCGGCATTATTGTAAGTGCCTTAACACAATGGCATCCAGAATTCACCCTGCTTGTTTTGATGCTGCACGCCTCAAAATGTTCTTCTTAATCAGTTGTGGCTTTTTTTTAAAAAAGGTACAGAGATTTATATGCCATTTTCCTACAATAAAACATCTTTCAAATAGTGCCTGCGTCTGAAATCTTTTTTTTATGGGGATAATTTGCACCTGCATGTTGGTTATCATTACGGTTTTCGGAAGTTCAGCATGTCCTGCAAACAAGTCTTGCTATCTTGTCCTACAAACAAGATTTAGCTGGAGGTGTTAGCGCTGTGAAGGGTCTGACTCATATCAGCTGGTGATAATGCTCTGTAAACATCTGCCCTCCCCTCGTCCCAACAGATAAACACATGAGCATGGCAGCTCTTTAATGCCAGCAGACATCAAAAGACATCAACCCAGGGGGTAAAGAAGACATCTTTGACCTCCGGTTCACAGCAAAAAGCATCAGTCAATTGATGTTTTCCATTCAAAGATGCAAATTAAACTTGTGCGCAAAATTAGAAAATCACACAAAACATTTGAAGAGTAAATTATCCGGTCATAGAAAACTAAATCGATAAACTGAAGAAGCCACTGCGTGCCGTTTTTTCCTTATAATCGTTTACTTTAAAAAGAAACGCAATAAGTGTGTGCTGTGTATAGGCCTTTCACAATGATCAATATATGGACTTTATCACACAACACATGGACATGACCTCAAATATTTAATGCGTATCGCCCATACTTAAAAACCAATTCGGTAACACTTTATAACAACTACACACTACGAATAATTTATTAAGCATTAGCAAATAGTGAATTCATTATCTGTTAAGCATTAACTCTACATTAATAGACGTTAGTAAGCAGTTTAAAACTACTGCTAAAAATGCTGTATTTTTGACTATTTTTGACTAAGGCTATTTATAATGTGCTTAATGACTGCATTTTCTTACGTTGTTACTTATTAATTGTTAATTACTGAAAAAAGTATTGCCTTGTTTAAATTATTCACCATTTAAAAAAGGATTAATAAACTATTCAAATCAACATTTATATATTTTATTAATCAGGAATGTACTAATAGTATGCTAATAAATGCTTTATTAAACCAACTTCATGCAGTTTTGTGGCCTAATCTAAAGTGAGGATTATTTATGCTTTATAAATCCCTAATAAATGACAAATAAAGGCTCAGTATCAAATTAACAAATATTGTTTGCACTCTTATCTAAAAAATAAAATTACTGTAAACTTTAAACATTGCCAAAAGGCTCCAATAGCCTAATGGTTAAGTACACCAATATATGGCACCATGTTGCTCACGGCAACCCGAATTCGATTTCCGGCTCAAGGTCCTATGCCGATCCTTCTCCTCTCTCTGCTCCCAACACTTTCCTGTTTGTCCTCCACTATCCTATCCCAACACAAAGGTGAAAAACCCCTAAAAAAAATTATTCTAAAAAATAAAAAACATTCCCGAATAACAATCAGAATACAATTAAAAATAAATACAAATAAATAGAATTGGATAAAACAACAACAATATAATAATTTAACAATATAATATGATACTTAAGATACAACTTTTCAAAGTTATTAAGCGATGTTTAAACTGTAGAGTACTTTTATTTTAGTTAAGGTTGCAAAGATTTATTTTCATCTGATATAGTTTCATCTTCAAATGAATGGAAATTAAGAAAGCCTTATATTTTTTATTTATTCTTTTCCATATAACTGAGCCTTTAATTGTCATTTATAAGAGATTTACAAACCATAAATAGTCCTCGCTTTAGATTAGGTCACACAACTGCATGAAGGTGAGTTAGGGTTAGGCATTTATAAGCATTTCTTAACATACAAATTAACTATTAGTATATGCCTGAACAATAAGATATATAAACGTGTATTTGAATAGTTTATTAATCATTTACTGATGCATTTTGAATGATCTTTAAATAGCAAGATTATTTTGTAAATAATGCAATACTTTATTAAGTTCTGAATAAAAATAATCATTAAAGTATGAAAATGCAAGCATTATGCACATTATAAATGTGCTTATAAGTCAAGAATACAGCATTTGTAGCTGTATGTATAAACTGCTTACTAACATCTATTAATGTAGAGTTAATGCTTAACAGATGATTAACTATTTGCTAATGCTTAATAAATTGTTCATAGTGTGTAGTTACTATAAAGTGTTACCACCAATTCTAGTAACATTTTAGCTGATTGTGCAACCTCGCTATCTCTAATGGAGGTGTCAGTGTCAGTATGGTATAGTATTTACTTTAAATTCCTTTAGTATATGTTTGATGTGGGTGTCTGACAACTGAAAATAGATCTGGTATAGCAGATATCACAGCCTCTGTTACATTTTACCTTGCACTTTTTTTGTTAACATTTATTATTATTTATTTAGGATATGCGTTTCACATTCTGATTCCTAGTTATTAAATTGTTAAAATAGGTATAGCGGAATTAAAAAATTTTAAGAATAAAACATGTTCTTTGGAGGAGTGTGGTTGCATTATGATGCTTTATATTGTCATTATACAGAGTGATTCAAAAAGAATGCCACAACTTTCGGGTTGATGTCACTCGAGTGTCTGGTATCTGGTGATATTGAACATCTATACTTTTATGAACATTTTTAATAGTTTAAAGTGATATATTGTCTGGGTTGGGGTTGTATACTATGCTACAAAAACGTTGTAATAATCTGCCAATATATATATATATATATATATATATATATATATATATATATATATATATATATATATATATATATATATATATATATATATATATATTTTTTTTTTTTTTTTTTTACAGAATTTAGTATTTCTCTATATATTATTTATTATACATTATTTCAAACTACTAAAATGTCAATAAAAGTCACTTTCTTAACCTGTATAGTTGAATTATCAACATCAAAAGTCGACAGAGCAGCGATTAAGGTCCCATAATGCAATTCACAACTGTACACTAGCAGAAAACACTTACATCCAGAAACAGTGTACAGTAATATTAGCGTATTCAACTGTAAAATTAAATATGCTTATAACTAAAAATTGGCACCAAAAACCAATATCAAGTAGCATAATGGACTGGAGGAGAAAAAACATCCCTAAGTCAAGTTACAAATGGCTTTTCCACACTTGAAGTGTTTAAAATATAGTGTATAGACGTTTCATCGCCTTATGCTTCAGAAGTCCCAATGCTAATTTAAAGGAAAAATGTCACAAAGAATAACAGAGGGAGATCTAGTTTGTGTTTGATTTGGCCATTTTGGGACCAGTTAGTTACAGTAATGGTATTCGTCCCACTTCAAACGTGAAGTCCAACAAAGAAACAAGTTTGTTTTGGAGAGTCATCAGAGGACATGCATCACCCCCTGCTTAGATACTGTCACACCGAAGAAGGACATGAAGCAAACTACCAAAATAAACAACAGAGTTTGGATTACCTTTGCATGGCATCTGCAGAACACAGCACAAAAAAAAAAAGTATATGTGAATAATAACTACTTGCAACTGTATTTTTTTTAACCTACAGAGTCAGGAGTGTGTTTGTTTTCTGCCTAAACTGCAATTCTGTCTAAACTATACCTTAATGAATCATTTATGTTAAATTGTTAACTCAAATAAAACTACAAAGGCAAAACTACAGTCCTCTGTTCACAAGTTACCATGTTATGTTTTAATATAGTAGGGCTGCACGACATTGGAAAAATAAGACAATGCAGTATTTTGTTTTTATGCAATATATATTGTAATAGGAATATAATTTCACAATTTTTTCATTCTTTTAGAAAATAGGTCTTAAACTCAATTCCTGGAGGGCCACAGCTCTGCAGTTTTGCTCCAATCCCAATCAAAGACAGCTGATCCAAAAAAAAAAAAAAAAAAAGGCTTATTGATTAGTTAGATCAGTTGTGTTAGAATAGGGTTAGAGCAAATCTGTGCAGAGCTGTGGACCTCCAGGAATTGAGTTTGAGACCTATGATTTAGACTGATTTGGGATTATTCTGGGTGCAAATCATGCATAGAATATAATAAACAATTAACAAAAGCATAAATTAATACAACAGAGCAAATATACAATAAAATAAAGATTGCTTTATGGTTTTCTGGGGAGTGGAGAAATTGAATTATCATATGTAAAATAGCATATTGTCATCATTGAATAAATCGTTTTTTAAGGTTACAGTGGTACAATTTTGGGATGACATATTTTATGACTCGATCGGTACTCACCAGTTTGGCCATTCGCATGAACCAATCAATCACAAGTGTTTGTTTACAGGTTTAAAACTTGATTTAACATTTTAAACTTCATAGCGCTTCAAATATGCACTCCAAACCGTTTCTTTATTAGATGTTTCCATCCAACCATTTTTATGTACATTTTTGATATGCGCATAAAAAAGCGATTAATGGAAACGTCAAGATGCTCAATAAAAAACATGCGCATAACCGAGTACGATAAATTTTTTATTCGGTATGTAAAAATGTGCATACATTATGATGTAAACACTTTTACTGAACAAATTCTAGTTTGCGCATTAAAAAACCCATGTGACTTTGTTATAGGAGATCATGTGATGATAAAAATGTTTGTGAATGGACAAACCAGCAGGCTGACCGCATTGTAAAACATCTGAAATGTTGTTTTGGTCATTCTAAAACACCTAAACTAATTTAGTATTAGCGTTATTATATTAATAATTACCTCCAGAAATGTCAAGGGCATCTGTGGTCCGCGTCTAACGCCTTCTAACGTCATAGTGCATTCATTGCATGTCGGCATACTGTCTTTCTGAGGTGCGTGTAATTTATTACAGTTTTTCTCACAACACTAGTGCATTTCTGCACATGCATTTCTGTTCATGCATTTCTCAAAACAATTAGTACAAACTGCAAAACCTAGCTGATAACCTGCAAAAGCGCATCACATCCTCAAAATGGATAGGTCATTCCTGAAAAGCAAGTATTCATATCAATCAAAAAGTCAGTGTCATCAAAATGAAAAGCCCTGACACCATTGTTTATGAACAAGATAGTCAAATAGCTTTGTCATGTTTTCATTATGACAGTTTCCTCTGTACATTTTTTCAATGCAAAGAAGTCAGATTTTGGTGACACTTCCTGAAAATGCTCAAGACAGCACACCCTTATTTACAACAAACAAACTTTCTTTGGGTAGATCCGTGCACAACTGTAAACAATATTGCAGAACATATTGGAACTGAACCTTCAACACACACAGGTCTGTAAATCATTCATGAAATTGTTCAATTTTTAAGACGTTTTCAGGAAAATAAAGAGATATTTTTTATATAAAATTAGCTTGACAGATTTTAGTTCAACATTTTTGTATGTAATGACTCAAGTAATGAAATGAGCACTATTAGTTTAATATGGGATGACTATTCCGCATTCACAAGTTTAGTTAATTTTGACTGACATAAGCAAATGATAATGTTATAAATAGCAGAGAGTTGTATGAAAGCAGTTGATGCATGTCCAAAAAGCATTTGCAATTTGTGGGAAAGAATGAGAAACTGCTACTAGGATGTGCACAAATGACTGACTGTTTTGAGAAATGCATTACCTGTTGCGCAAATGTAACTAGTGTAGTGAGAAATGCACCAAAGCGACTGAGAAAAACTGTAAATGAAGAAAAGATTCATGCAGCTTCTCTAACCTCAGCAAATTACATTTTTACTTTTGATATTTGGTTCCAGATAATCAAGAAGTGATGATTTTGTTCTCTTTTACTCATTAGGTGGAAACTTTTTTTTTTGCATGTCTTTTATGTGATATTCTAGTCTTGCGCATAAAATTAAAAAAAAAATTTGAATTGAATCTTTGGATGGAAACAGCTATTGATGCACATTGACTTATTCTTCCTACATTTGCAATGTTTCCAAACTGCATTGTTAGTCATTTTTCTTCCCAATTTTTTTTCTGTTTTATGTATTGTTTTCTGTAAAGCTGCTTCTGACCATGACGTGTCCACACTAAATGGTAATATGAGATGCGTTTAAGAGATTCTATGCAACATCCTTCATTTATTCTCTTAGGTGAGGCCAGATCCACTAAAGTAACACACTTAAGAGGTAAAATGTGCTTTATTACTTTTGAAATTTTGTAGTTTGTAATATTTTTTTGCTCGAGTTTAAATGTATTACATTGGCTAAAAGATTATTTTATTAAATGTTTCTGATCAATAAAACTGTTTTGTTCGAATGCACCAAAATATATTAGGCCTACTTTTAGTCACAGAAAAATTGATATAAACATTAACTTCTAATGATATAAACTACAGGTAAAAAGTTTGGGGTCAGTAGGACTTTTTTATATTTTAAAATAAGTTTATAAGCTTATTATTATTAAAATAAGCTGCTCACCAAGGCTGCCTATTGATGCAATTGATCAAAAATACAGTACAAATTGTAAAATTTTATTGCACTATAAAATAACTGTTCAAAAATAGTTATTTTATATATAGAAAAAATAGAAATTAAAATAGAAAATAGAATTTAGTATAATAGTTTATTCCAGTGATTGTAAAGATGAATTTTCAGCTTCATTACTCCAGTCTTATGAGTCACATGATTCTTCAAAAATCACTCTAATGTGATTTATGCATTATTGAAGTTATATGAAACTTGAAGCATCAGAATCGGTATCAGCTTGACACCATGACAAGGAATCGATACTCGATATCAGCTTCAAAAGTACTGATCAGAGCATCCCTAGTACAACTTACTGCACCTGAATCCAGTCACAGGCCTTAAAAATAAACTTTTTAGGCCTTAAAAGATAAACTTTTACTATATTATAGTTAAACTCTACAAATCTCAAAATGTTTGCAAAATTATGGCTCTTCCTCAACTGTACACTCAACATTGCAGATCCAGTGATGTGACTATTGCAGATGTGCACATTGCAATATCAATGCTGAAGCGATATATTGCTCAGCCCTAATTCATATAGCTAAAAATGTGATGAAAAAATATTAAGACTCATCATGCACTGTAAAAATAATGATGACAAAAGTTTGACAACAAATGTTTTGTTACTTTAACTTATTTGAATAAGTTAATCAACTAATTTTCTTAACTATTATATATGGTTTAGCGTAATATCTTTGTTAGTTAAATATATGTTGTCGGTTAATGTGTTGAGATACCTAGAAAATTTCAAGTTGAGATAACTAGAAAGTTGCATTTATTTCATCAAAGGTAAAGTACAAATTGTAAAATTGTGAAATGTTATTTCACAATAAAATATTCGAAAATTCGAAAGTAGCTTATAATTTAATTTAATAATTTTATCAAGAGATTTTAATGAATTTTCAGCTTCATTGCTCACATGATCCTTCAGAAAGTACTACTATATTAATTATTATTGTTATTATTATTAATGGTAATAGTACTAAAATCAATAATGATTAATTTAAAAATTAATTTCATTTGAAACTACATACAATAAGCAAAAAATTAATATTTAATAAATAAGTATTTAACAATTACATTTTTTTATAAATGCTGCCTTGATAAAAAGAATAATTTTATTTAAATTATTTATTTAAATTAATAATAAAAAAAAATTGACCCTAAACTTTTGACTAGTGTGTGTATATTCATATACATACATACACAATATGGAATTTGCAAATGTTATGGGACATGATCTTTACTTAATATTTTTCAAGTTTTTGGCATAAAAGAAAAATCACATATAACAAATTAAAATAAACAAATAAAATCAATTCAACATAAGAGATCTTGTGGGACAGGAGGTTCACATTTTCTCTAAATTAATCCCTGATTTATTTTGAGACAGAAAACAAACACTGCTAAAGTATAGAGCTACTCATAAATTGTGATAAAGTGTGGTTCATCATAAAGTTGGGTTTGAATTATTTTCTCACCTCAGGAAAACTACGACACGATGCGATCTCGGAGTCGGACAACTGTTTTGATATCGTCAGAAATGATGACGAACACGCGCCAGCTACCCTCAAACACACTTTAAAACCCTAAAAAAAAGACTAATCAAAAGTCTCAATAGGCAACATGTCCTCTTAGTAGGCCTATTCGGACATGTTAGAACATGCACGCATGCCACATCACAACTACAATTGATAAGAGTCACTAATTTAGCGCTTTGAATAGACCTGTTCAAAAGAATTGATTCCCGGACCTGACAAAACATCAACTATTGCACTGAACAGTTAATCATACACCTGTAAGTGTGAATAATATAAATGTGTCTTTTTAACGTGCGTTAAACAAATTATTTGTTGGAAGAATTGCTAAGTTTGTTCGTTTTAAAATGATGAATAATAATGAACGAATGCCGCCTTCTGTATTAACGCAATGTCATTTTGACTGATGTAGTGAATAATACCTTCAAAAGGGTCACTCGAGAGCCCTGGCCTGAATGAGCTGTCATCAGGAATTTTAAAACAGGATTACCTGGCATCCCGCTAAATGAATTTGCTGAGTACAATGTCTACAGAAAGCCGCTAAAAGCCGAGCAAATGGACTGTTTGCGAAAATGCCATCGCTGTGGAAGTCTGATTAAGACACGGGCTTCAGTCCTGTTTGATCTGAGCTCATCAAAGGCTCCTTTACACAAGCTTCATTTTACACCACTGTAGGCTTTGGATGTACAATTAAAACAAAGCCAATAGACAAAGGGATGGGGATGAACCCTGCCAATTCACGTTTAATGAAGTGTATTGAGCGTTTGTCCTGTGCCCGTCTATTAGAAGTGACCCCTGTCAACAACATCAAAGACGCTGATTTGGGAGTTATCCCGGAGTATTGGGCAGGGAGACACTTTGAAATTGTTAAATCATTTGGGCAGCTCATGTCCGCCAGTAATGTTGCAATTCTGTGGTCAAATTTAAGAGTAATGTATTATATTTGCTGTACAATTTTTGAGTCACACATGTACATTGCTCGGTTCACTTAAATAATATTAACCTAATTCAAAAAGCGGACCTTTCTATTAATCTGTTTTATAATTGTATTGTTCATATCTATAATAAAACAGATCAATAGATGAACCACGCCACCTATAAAAGCGTCACGTTCTTATCTTCGGTCGCTAATCACGCACTATGTATTTAAAAGCCAGACTGAATGATAATTAATTCGGTAAACTTCTCACTTCTTTCTTATTTGCATATTCACTTTGATCTTTATGCACTTGTTTAATCAAACGCATTTCAAAGAGCCCCGTTATGACTGATGGTTCAACCTGCATTTCTAATATACAAACTCACCGAGGAAAATGGCAGGGGGGGAAATGTGTTTTTTTTTTTTTTCAATGAATGACATCCATTTAAAATATTTTAAATTACATTTAAAGTACTTTTTTATATATCCAATTACAATTTAAAATAGAAAAGCAATTAAATAAACAGGCCGCAACAATAAGAATACAATCACCAAGACAAGAAATACAATTTACGACTTTAACACAATCATCATCTAAATAATAATTTATTAATGTTCCAATATCACAAAAATATTCATAAAGGTGTTGATTTCGAGTAATGGGTCTATAGTTCGGGTTTCCTTGGTCCGGAATCTCAACAAGATTGCTGTATTTAAATATAGAATAACTATTTTTATTATTTATTATTATGTATTTGTACTTTTTTATTCTATAAATAAATAAAGGTTATTTTAAGTTACAAAATCCCACGAATATTACTGTTAAAAGATTGTTTTAGACTGACCATCAATAGCACTATAGCCAAAATATAGTTTCTCGGTTTTCTCTATAAAATTCAAAGTTGTATAATTCATCAGTGTAACTTTATATCACTTTGATTTTGCATGCAAAAAATAAATAAATAAATATTGGTAGCTTAATAAAAACTGCCAATCCTACAGTCTCTATGAAGCTTCATCAAACATAAGCATACTTCGCACAGCTTTTCCCATCAAATAAGCACTATTACTGTGGTGTCTGTTTGATGCCAGCTCATAAAGACGTGCATTCACTGATAGACAGACAGCTCATGACACAACGCTTTGAAATTTCATCCAGCCCTTTGTTGCTCACAGCAAGGGGCGGGAGCGCAAACAACCCCGCGCGCGTATAAATGAAGCGGCTTGCGCTCATGAGGAACCACAGAAGAGCTCCGCTCACCCAGGGAATACATCCTACAATTCAAGGAATAACATGATGCACATCGCCATGCTCTCTACTGCATGCCTCATTTTTATGGGCTGCATCAAAGTGGCCGGTTCTACGATGCTCAACTCCAACGCTATTAAAGTCGGTTCAGGTGCGGCGGGTGCCAGTCATCCGGTTAGCCCGAGTCCGGACGTGTCACTTTTGGACAGTCTGAACTTCGCCCTCGATACACCGCAGGTAAGCATAGAAATATGCATATGCTATGTCAGACAGCTGGTGGTTTTTAGACTAATAGTGTATTTCCAAACCTCCAGCAGCCTTTAATCTGTGAGAGTGATGAGGAATGCGGTGGAGAGGAGTTTTGCTTCCAGTCTCGCGGTGTCTGTCTCCAGTGCAAGAAGCGCAGGAAGCGCTGCATCCGGGATGCGATGTGCTGCCCTGGCAACCACTGCAGCAATGGTAAGATCAGACTCGTGTAACGCGGAGAATGCACATATTTTTTATTTACTATCATGTAGTTTGAGGTTTATAGCGTTGGATAATATTGACGAAACCTTTCGTTATAGGTGTTTGCATTCCAAATGACCCTGACATGATTCAGCAGCTTGGCATGGAAGAGTTCGTGTCCATCGCCCATGAAAACTCTACTGCTCTAATGCCGAAAGTTTCGACTCAAGGATCACCACAAAACCAGATGCTGAAAGGTATGCAATGTTATGTTTATATGTTTGCATTTGACCTAATAATGTATGTGTGGATTAGATTCGAATATGTTTCCGCTCTGTAATAGCAACTTTGCAGATTTTTATTGCTTGTTTAAAATCAGAAAGTATGTATAGGTGTTTCGAAAAAGAATATTGAATATGGTCAAATTAGTCTTATAAGCATTCAAAAGGAGTGTTTACAAAAAAATGCATATCTTGTCATAATTGATTTATTCTCTCTTCATTTGTTCCAAATCTGTTTGAGTTATTATTGAACCCAAAGAAAGATATTTTGAAGAAGGATGAAAACTGGTAGCATCGACTTCCATAGTATTTGTCTTTCAGGCATTGGTTACCAGTTTTCAGCTTTCTTCAAAATATATTTTGTGTTCAACAGAAGAAAGAAATGCATACGGGTTTGAAACCATTCGTGAATAGCAAGTAAATTCCATTATTTTATAGTGAAGTCTTTCTTTAAGACCGCATTTTCAATGTAATGCAATGCCTTTTAAAGACCAGGTTAATATAACAATTCACTCCAAAATGTACATTCTGTCATTATTTATTAGATATTTTGAGAGAAATCATAAGACATTGACATTCATAGTACTTTTGTTCTACTTCGGAGGCGATTACCTAACAGTATACAACATTCTTCAAAGTATCTTCTTTTGCGTTCAACAAGTAAAAAAGGCATTTAGGGTGAATCCCCCCTTTAAAAGATCAACTTTATTTTAATGTGTGGTGTGTGCATGATATTAATGAATGTTGTTGTGTTTTTGAAGGTCTGGAGGGAGAGAACTGTCTGAGATCATCAGATTGTGCAGAGGGACTTTGCTGCGCTCGTCACTTTTGGTCCAAAATCTGCAAGCCTGTCCTAAAAGAGGGCCAGGTCTGCACCAAGCACAAGAGGAAAGGCACTCATGGCTTGGAGATATTCCAGCGCTGCGACTGCGGGGAAGGCCTGTCCTGCAGAACGCAGCGAGGAGACGGCGGCAAGGCTTCACGGAGTCTGCACACATGCCAGAGACACTAAATGAAAATTCAAGGAATTTTCTTTCACCAGCTCCCAGAGAAGCAGACTTGAGTCGAGGGAAGCAGGACTTGGAATGGGATACTCTGTTTTTCAACTGGTTTCCTTCATATTCTCGAGTCAACATTGAAGAGTAGATTTAATTGTTTCTCAACGGAACTTAAATAATTGCAGTAAATTACTGTATTATACTGTAAATAATATAAGGCAGTTGGCACTTAAATATTTTTGTCAACCCTGTTATGAAAGAAGGTGCATCAGTCTTTTCTAGTCTACCTTAAATGTATATACATTCATTCTACAGTCATATAGAGCTGATTTAAATGTCTATTTTATTCTAAATAAAGAGTGTACAGATGATATACAGCATACAATGTCTGAAGTCATGCTTCAATTAAGAGTGTGTACATGTTTCGAATGGCCATTTTTGTTGGCGCATGTAAAGAATGTTCAAATTAGGAGTGGTCAGAGTTGAAGTCCTGTCCTATATTCCTTTCTAGAAGCTTAATTAAGGCATTTAATAAGGTGTGTCTATGTTTAATAAGCCACAGGAGACCTTTCCATTGCCGAAAGAAATATTTAAAGTCAAAATCTGAGGTGCTACTTTTACTTTAAAGCAACTTTGTGTTGTACTCCTTGAAACAAATTTAAATAGTTTTAAAGTTTCTTAACTGTAATTGCAACTTCCCCAACTTTTATTTATTTTTAATATCAGAAAGTAGGCACAGGTGTTTGAAAATATATATTAAATATGTTAAAAGTAGTCTAAAAAAGTGTTTTACCATATTTAATATACATTTTAAAGTGTAAAAGACAAACCTTTCCTATATTCCTTTCTAGAAGTTTAAGGCATTTAATAAGTTGTGTCTCTGTTTAATAAGCCACAGGAGATCTTTCCACTGTTGAAAGAAACATTCAAAGTCAAAATCTGAGATGCTAGTTTTACTTTGAAGCCATTTGTGTTGTACTCATAAATAGTTTTAATGTTCCAACTGTAATTGCAACTTCTTAATTTTTTATAATTTTTTTACTATCAGAAAGTAGACATGGGTGTTTAAAAATATATATTGATTATGGCAAAAATAGTCAAAAAAAGTGTAAAAGATATTAGAATAGACAGTTAAAAAAAATTAAAATGTTCATAATTTATTTACTCTCTATTCACTTGGTTCAAACCTGTTTGAGTTGTTATTGGATACAAATATGATATTAAAGAAAGCTGGAAACCTTTCCTACTGTATATTTCATTCTAGAAGCTTAATTAAGACATTTAATGAGGTGCATCTATGTTTAATAAGCCACAACAGACCTTTCCACTGCTGAAAAAATATTCAGTCAAAATCTGAGATGCTACTTTTACTTTGAAGCCGCTTTGTGTTGTACTCATTGAAACAAATTTAAACAGTTTTAATGTTCCAACTGTAAATGCAAGTTCTCCAAATTGTATTTATTTTTAATATCAGAAAGTCCTGTGTGTTTAAGACGATTTTTATCATATTCAATATACATTTTTTTTGAAGTGTAAAAGACATTAGAAGGGATAGTTCAAACAAAAATCTTAATGTTCATAATTTATTTACTCTCCATTCACTTGGTCCAAACCTGTTTGAGTTATTATTGGATACAAAACGTGCTATTTTAAAGAAAGCTGGAAACCTTTCCTACTGTATATTCCTTTCTAGAAGCATAATTAAGGCATTTAATAAGGTGTGTCTATGTTTAATAAGCCACAACAGACCTTTCCAATGTGGATAGAAATATTCAAAGTAAAAATCTGAGATGCTACTTTTACTTTGAAGCCACTTTGTTTAGTACTCGTTGAAACAAATTTTAAGTTTTAATGTTCAACTGTAATTGCAACTTCTCAAACTTTTATTCATTTTTTACTATCAGAAAGTAGGCTCGGGTGTTTAAAATTGTATATTGAATATGGTAAAAAATAGTCTTAAAATGTAAAAGACATAAGAAGGGATAGTTCACCCAAAAATTTAAATGTTCATAATTTATTTACTCTCCATTCACTTGGTCCAAACCTGTTTGAGTTATTATTGGATACAAACCGTGCTATTTTAAAGAAAGCTGGAAACCTTTCCTACTGTATATTCCTTTCTAGAAGCATAATTAAGGCATTTAATAAGGTGTGTCTATGTTTAATAAGCCACAAGAGACCTTTCCACTGCTGAAAAAAATTCAGTCAAAATCTGAGATGCTACTTTTATTTTAAAACCACTTTGTGTTGTACTCATTAAAACAAATGCCAGTATGCTCATTAAAAAAGTCATGTGATTTTGTTATAGAAGATCATGTGGTGACGAAAATGTGTGTGAATGGATAAACCAGCAGCCTGAGCACATTGTAAAACATCTGAAATGTTGTTTTGGTCAAACTAAAACGGCAGTATTTGTGTTGTTATTTTTTTAATTACCTCCAGAATTATCTAGAGCGCCTGTGCTCAGGGTCTGACGCCTTCATACACCTCCAGGCATTCATTGCGTGTCAGCATAATGTCTTCAAAGGTGCAAGTCATTTATTAAATAAAAAACGATTCACGCAGCTTCTCCTACCCCAGCAAACTAGATCTTTACTTGTGATATTTGGCGCCAGTTAATCATGATGATTTTGCTTCCTTTGACTCACTGGATGGAAACACTGCTTCATTCGCATGTCGTATATTCAAAAAAGCTTTAGAAATGAAGATGAATTGAATCTATTTGAAGCATATACCATTTAAAAAACTTGAAAGATCAACATTACAATCAACGATCAGTAAAATAAACCAACCCGCCTTAAAGTGAAGATAAAAAAGACAGCCATGTCTGATTGATCCAATGCTTTCAAATGCATCTATACAGACAGGTCACACATTACAAACAAGCATCTGTTTGAGGTCTGCTTGTGAATTCGCTCTCTCTCTTTGAAGGTGAGAGGCTTTAATATGGTCTAGCACATGGAGACCGACTACAGTCCCCTTCTCTTTAAAGTTCAAGGATGCTCACTGATAGTGGCAGCGTTTAATGACGTTGTCTGCTCATAGCATGAGCTTGAGATGCACTTTTATTGCATTTCAAACCTTCAAATAAATCATCATAGCGCTTACTTTACTGTAAATACAAGATCAGTTAAATGATTAAGTCCTTTTTTAACATAATAGTATAGTTCAAACAGAACACAATATTGTGAGAGAGCAAAAAAAAAACACACCCTCATTCACAAAATCCTTTTTTTTTTGCGGGTTCATGCTTCCTTTTGCATTTCTCCCAGCTGTAATCGGAAACTTTAAGGCTTTTACCTGGAGCTGTCAAGAGAGACAAAGCAGTGGGGTGAGCATTTCAAAGCACAGGATATACAGTTTGCAATTGTCTCTTTCCCATCCATGTGCCTCGGCTGGTATTGGAGAGGCTTTCTCCCAGCTTTTGTCAATACCGTCAACAGCTTGAAGACCACAAACATCTGTGGGAGGAATCCCGAGCTGCACAAAGGTGCAAAAGAAACCCAAACCTCGAAAGTCTAGCATACAGTCGAGCAGTTAAGTCTTTTGAGTTTGGCAGCATGGTCGAGGCCATTTGATCTGCTTCACTAAGAGGAATCAATGTGTTCGGCAGAAATCATAAGTAAACATGAGTGTGAAAAGGTGGATTTCCGTCCTTTTTTCAAGCTAGGCACAATAAAGCAGCAATACCAGGGCTTCTGAACATAGCAGTGTGAATGTTTGTGAACTGCCCCTAAAGCCTGCTTCACTTTGAAGTTGAGATCAGTCAACACTTCGCGGCACATACTATTTTTCAGCAAATAGTTAAGTAACTGGGGCTCACACGCAGAGTTACTCAGACACATCAATGTGAAATGAGCATTTACCCTCAAATGTGTGTGCCGTTGAAGGTAGTCTGGCTGCTTTCGACAACAACCACTTGCAAAGTGAATGGGACGCGAGGCTGTATGTGTAGAACTATCCCATTTAATAACATTTTGTTGATTAATCTATAGGTTTGATTGACAGTTTAATTACATTAAAAGACATCTATCTATCTATCTATCTATCTGTCTGTCTGTCTGTCTGTCTGTCTGTCTGTCTGTCTGTCTGTCTGTCTGTCTGTCTGTCTGTCTGTCTGTCTGTCTGTCTGTCTGTCTGTCTGTCTGTCTGTCTGTCTGTCTGTCTGTCTGTCTGTCTGTCTGTCTGTCTATCTATCTATCTAGTAAAATATGCAGGGTTCCACACAATCGATTCGAATCAAGTTAACTTATTAGTCTTAACAAATTTACGTGGATGGAACATATAATTAAGTTAGCCTCCACAAAAAACTCAACAGTTGGGTTGTTTCAGCTCATTTAAAATAAGTAGTTTGAGCAAACATTATTTTGTAAATCTATGAATTTACAAAAAAGGGAATAAACTCACTGCCTTAAGTCAGCTCAACTTAGCAGTTCCAAATCACGAGTTTACTCAGTTTTTTCAAATAAAGTCAACTTGTCACTTTTAAAACCAGTTCACTTCACCAGACTCACTTTTCGTGAAGTTACTTATCATTTTTACACTATCTGCATTGAAATGCATAAGCAATCTTACAAAATTTTGCGACGTATGATAAAAGTTTGAAATAGGGCTGCACGATATTGGAAAAATCAAATATTGCGATATATTATTTTCCTGCAATATGAATACAGTTTCACAAGATAGTTTAATAAGCACTATTTGACGATTTTCTAGTGAGCCTAACAGTATTCTGGTTTAGAAATGGAATAATTACAATGCAATAAATGCTTTGCTTAGTCTTGTTTTTAGTACACATATCAAAAAATACTTAGATCAAGTAAACATTTTGTTATAAATTAAGAGTTTTTCCTTAAAAACAAGCAACATTATCTGCCAGTGGGGTGAGTATATATATATATATATATATATATATATATATATATATATATATATATATATATATATATATATATATATATATATATATATATATAGATTCAGTTGTGATTATCATGCCAATGATTCGGTTCAATTCGATATCTCGGTGCATCACGGTGCATTGACGATGCTTTCCATACACATTTTTTTTCACAACACGAGTATTAACCAGAGACCACGAGAACAGAATGCGTCCTGTAAGAAATTCCTGATGGTCACATGACCTTCACGCGTTTTTAATGGAAAATTATTTAAACATTACAGCATTCATACAACGTTTTATTGTTTTTCCACTTTTCACAATTTATGTTATGCATAAAGACTTTATAAATATGCGTTGCGCAATATAAATAAAACAGATTTGAATACAAATAAACACCCTTAATGTGTTTGTTCCTTTATTAAGATTTTCTTATATCTATGTTAAGGTTTATATTCACCATTCATTTAGGGAAACTCCTGAGACAAACAACTGATATCGTTGAACTTTAAAAATCCTTCTAAATAAAATGCAGCGCTTCCCACCTCCAGTCGCAATGACTTCTGGGACTTCTAGAGCGTGTTCGGTGCTCAAGTCTGCATCAGTGCATCCTCAATATCAAGATCAAATCCGGGAAGTTTCACGCGTTCTCCTAACTTGGTCTTGAGTATTGAAACTGAACTTTGGCAGCTTATGAAGACGTTACACGAGAACACAAGGACGCAAGACCGCTGAAGAACGCATATTGAGAAACAGCCCAAGGCAGGTTTGTTAAGGTAAGTTGGAGCTAAACCCTGCAGGGACACCGGCCCTCCAGGACCAAGATTGGTGATCCCTGCTCTAAATAAATGAAAATATATTTGGCATATAAACGTTTGTTACACTGAATGACGTTTCAAGGGTTATCTTCTATAAATCATTGCATGATTTCTCAAAAAAAGAAGAAGAAAATAAATATTCAAAATGATTAAACTAAGAATTTAATATTACATAAGTTAATCACCTACAAACAAATTGCGCATGCAAATTACATTCTTATTAAAACACAATCTAAATAGAGCTTCATTCAAGATCAGATGTCTTCATGTTAATTAACCTTGAGCAGGTGGAAGTGAGCCGACAGGATACAATTAAGGAAACATTTTGAACATTATGTGTGGTAAGAGATGTTTTTTTTCACAGCTCTGTATTTATAATGGCAGATACGCTTCATAACTGAATGACATTTAAGTGGTTGTCTTTAATTTAAGGGTTGTGTGTAATTACTAGCATGATCTTACCTACCTACCCATCACTGTTAGATGTTTGCATCAAAGAGGAGAAAACACTGATGTGGTGATTAAAACAGATTGTAGAATATTCTGAAAATCATTAAGCAGCGTCAACCTTTAAATACATTAAAATACAATTTATTTTACTGTATATTACATTTAATTAATAACCCCATTTAGCAATTGTGCAATTTTATACCCAAGCAAGAGATGTATCGTCTGTCTCACATATACAGTGGAGGTTTTTGGGTCAGCGTTGGCTGTAGAATGGCTTGGAATGACCCTGTGCTGTTTTACTAGCTGACTGACTGCCATGCTCGCAAATTACAGACAGCGAGATCCGACTGTAATGATGGCAGGCGTCACAGATATGAGCTCTCTAAGATGCATGGTTTTCAGCGGCAGACTGACAGAGTCCAAACACAGAGTTAAAGAGCAGAACGCCACCGTCTCTAAGGGCTCTGTTTACCACCAGTCGAAACAGTCAATCACAGTCAGCAATGTCAACAACTATGGGTGAACATAAGAATTTGTGATATAACATTAGTTGTCAAGATGACAAACTACTTATTTTCACACACACACAAACACACCATACAAGGCCCCTTTTCTGATCTTTACAGAGTTAATATTGAAACAAACATCACGCAATACACATGATAACAATAAAACAGCAGATGCAAAACTACGACAAATTGACCCTTCGGTAAGCCACACCTAAAAACCGCAACATAACCAAATCGTGGCTTAGCAACTGGCTTAGCTTTTGAGCGAGGGAAACAAGGTTTGTACCAGATAGTGAAATTTTTTCCCTTTCCAAAACCTAAAATCTCAAGGAGAAGCGAGCATGGATTAAGCTCTGTGAGGGGTGCTAAAAGAGCGGAGTTAAGTTGGTTTTGTTTAGATATTGCTGACACATTCAGTGATAGATCAACGGCAATAACTCACACACCTCTTACCCTAAACAGATCTAAACTGTGTTTCCTACAAAAATAAAAAGCAGGTTATGTTTCCCAGCGGTTTCTCTATTTTTTTTGTTCGATATTATGAGCACTGCTTTGTTTAAGCCTTCGCCATAGCAGTCATATTTCCATCTGTTTCAAGCTACTAATATTTGAAATTACACATCAACAGAACAAAACAGAGATATGATCACAATCTAAGCACTTCAATATACTTCACCTGCTGCTGTTTTTCAGTAATTTAGATCCCTCATGTCCATGTCATAGCTACAGTTCACTGATGTTTTCATCTGTCTTTTGGAGATTTAGTCATTGGTGAGGACGTTATAGAGGGTTAGTGTCTGCTTTAATCCTTGGTGTCTGGTTAATATTTGCAGGTAGGGAAAATCTATTTGTTCACTTCTGCTATTTATACTTTAATTTGGATTTCAATTTATTTATTTTCCACTTAACTGTAAATTCGAATAGAAACTGGATAAAGAGCACACAAACATACTGACAGTCAGGGCTTTACATTAACAACCGCCAACCCGCCAAATGCAGATAGATTTCAGCTCTGGCGGGTTAGACAGACACCTCCAATAGCCACTTTGGCTAGTTGGAACAATAAGCATGGCCCTATATTCATGCAAATATGATCTTAGAATCCAGAAGCAGCATAACTGACAAAAATAACTGTGTTCGCGCGAGCAAAACAGCAAAAAAAGAAGGTAAATACCAAACAAGAGAATGATCACTCGTGCGCACAGGTGATTTGATGCGCGCAACTGTTAAAAAGCGCACGCGCTCCCGTTTACTTGCGCGAATCCCATGCCGAGAGGAAGTGCAACTGGTACGATCGGTTTCCTTTGAAATAGACTGGACGAAGAGTGATGATCATGCACCCAAGCTCAAGATAAAAAAAAAAAAAAACACATATTGTTTTGTAAGCAGCAGCAGTCACTGCTTTCATTTTAATTATTCTTTGAACAGATTAACAGGCCTATATTAACCCGTGTGCATGTGATCATCCTTTCATTATTACACGGTATGTTTCACCTGCTTTCTTTTGCTTAGTTATTTTTGTTAATATGGTTAATTATATTTGTTTACAATAACATTGCTTTAATGAGAGATTAACTCCCCGTTTATGTGTAGTTAACAGGTGATCTGGGACTTTTAGCCAGGACAGATTACTGTGCATATTTTAGATAAATGACAATACTTCTTTTTTTAATTCAATTTTTTTTTTTAAGAAAAGTTTTGTTGAATTAAAAAGTGCACCTATACAGCTATATTTCCCTTGTTTTGACACTTTAAAATTGTGGCTAAGAAATACTTGTTTGGTGTGGTCAGAGATAAATTTGGTAAATCCTTAATTTTCAGCTGTAAAAAGTCATGTCAAATAAAAACCGATTGCATTGTGACACAACCAATTTCCTCATGCACACTGAGCAAGCTAATTCACAATACACACAAGAAGTGAAATGAATGAGGTGGCATGTTGTGAAAATAATACAACATCTAAATCAAGTCATCTTAGCATGTCAAAGTCAAATTTATGCATATAAAAAATATTTTTCCCAACAAAAAAGTGTGGCTGGTGAAAATGGCGAGTGGCTAGTAATGTTGGAAAACTACTAGCCACAGTGGCTGGTGATCAAAAAAGTTAATGTCAAGCCCTGCTGACAGTTATAGGTACTGTACATTGTTATGGGTCAATGATGCTAATATTTGGCACAAATCCATCAATTTTCCCTTTCTGAATAAATTATGTAGAAGCACTGTTCATGCGTGTTTCCTCGTCAGTTAGTAACGCTATAATTCATTGCACAACAATTAATCTATTAGTTTTTTTGGCAAAAAAAAGGGAAGTCATGGTTTAATTTGTTATTATTAGATCATTTTTAAATTTCACCTATCCTGCTGTGCATGAACGAAGCTGTAGAATGGTCAGCGTATGAGGCGGCTTGGCAAACCTTGCTTCAATTTTGATTCAGTTATTTTCTAATTAGTTGGCTATTATGTGCTGAATAAACCCCTGTAAAGCATACTGCAGTCCTTTTTTGTCTGGCTTTCTTCGATATCTCACCTGTTCGCCAAAAATGACTAATTATATCCCTGGAAATGTCTGACACCGGCACATATTATAATAGACATGCTAGGCACAAAAGCTTGATAGGCTTAGCAACAGTAACTAAGCAGGGCGGCGCTTAGCGAAGGGTCAATTACACTCTCAGAAATAAAAGTACAAGAGCTACCACTGGGGTAGTATTCTTTCAAAAGTACATATTAGCACCAAACTGTAACTAAAATGTAAATTTGAGGTTCAACTTTAGACCTTTTATGTACAGATAGCTAACTTTTAAAAAGGTACTGCCCCAGTAACAGCTCTGGTCCCTTTATTTCTGAGACTGTGGGTTAGAATTAAGACCACAGTCTACTTCAAACGAAATCAAATAACAAACTAAAATTGCAATTTGAACAAAATCCATTTCAAAACAGCTCACCAAAGAGGACAATTGGGAGAGTTCATTAAGGGTTCTAAACACTTGAATTCAGAAGAAATTATGCAATCAGAGGGTGTGTTCTGAAACTTCAGAATCGCCTTCTTTAACGTGCCATTACTTCCCAATAGGTTTCTGCCATTATCAAAAATTGATTGTTTCTTTCTAATTGCTAAAGATTTTATCCTAATGTATGGTATTAGCACGGTATTAACCTAACCTAACTACATGCGACACAATATGGCGACACATAATAAAAAAGTATTTTCCATCAGAAAAAGTTTCTATTTCTGCAACATGCAACAAAACAACAACATAAACTACCATGACAATTATCTCCTCAGGTACAGATTATATGCTTTATTCAATGTTAAATGCTACCAATATGAGTTTGAATACCATTTTAAGTGGCATTTATTGCTAATACTGAAATTTTGTCATGACCATCTGCAACAGTGATGTGCGAAATCTCTAATTTAGAAACAGTTTCTATTTCCGTGACATGGCAAAAAAATAAAACAGCATAAACTACTATGACAATTAGATCCTCAGGTACAGATTATGAGCTTTAGTCAGCCTCAAATGCTACCAATATGAGTTTGAATACCATTTTACCTGACATTTATTAACAAAACTGAAAGCAGCAGCAGATAGTTTAAATCAGATCTTGAAAATAAACTAACTAGCCAATGGTTTTAAAATGAAAGTCAGAACTGTGACTTCAAACAACCACATCAGTCAAGCCAAAGTAGTTTTAGTAATGTTAAATATGTATTAAATAGATTATAACCCTTACCATTTCGTCGGGAGTGCAGTGGCTGAAATTTAGATTAATTTTCTGGTAGTGTTCATACTACTGTTCAACCACAGTTTAAAAGTAATATAAGATCTTGAATAGTTTATTTTTTTAGTTATTTTTGATTAATCGTTAGTGGGCCCACACGGAATCTGTGCGTGCAGAATTCCGCAGATTTTTAGCCCATCATTGATTCTGTTTATTTACTTGTGTAAATGTGTGTAATTTTAAATTTACTCAGTTTTTAAATTAATTTCAGTAATATTATTGACTAATATGAAAAATGTATATGATTTATTTACAATACAGTTTGTAAAGTCATATTTTCTGTCTGTTAGTAAATATTATATAAAAGACTTTGTTTACCAAATAAAGTGGATCTAATTGGATTTGTACTGTAAACATTAAATACAAGTTAAAAATGTATTACGTTTCATTTCATATATTAAGGTTTTAGTTATGATACTCCCAAAAAATAATAATCCAATAATTCCGCATAAATCTGCAGATTTTTAACAAAATTCTGCGCAGAAATATAAAAAAATGTCAGCAGATTCTGTGTGGCCCTAATCATTAGTTTTTTCAGTTTCAAGCTATTTCAGAGACCACTGTAGTTGTTCTTTCTTTAAATACAAGGGTACCAATAATTTAGTCTACATGAAATTGTTAATGTTCAAATTAAATGTAATATAAAATCATTAATCATTTGGGGCTATTGAATATCACCACCAATACAAATATTTGAATATTGTTAGTAGTTTTAAATGATAAATAATTATTCACTTTATTTTGAAGTACCCATAATATCAATAATATTGCGTACATTCATTTCCATCATATATAAAAATTTTGAATAAAGGCATTTGTCTATGTTTGTTTATGAAACTGTTGCACTTTCTCAGCTGCCATTGTTGTATTTAGGTGTATAGTTACGAGTTTAAGCTGCGACTTTAAAAAACAGTATACCACAGTCAATCAGATATTTCGAATGTAATTTTGCCCTCAAACGAAGAATGAAAAAAGCATGAGAACAGAATTTCACTCTATACTATAAAATGATTTTGATCTGAAATGCTCTGACTTCTAATTCAATATCTTTTCTCAAATCTGAGAGCAGTTTGAGATATTGTTGAGATCTCTTCTAAAACTAAGGATCCTTGACATAAAATAAATGCAACCCTTTAGTAAAATGTATGTTGTTAAAGGGTTTGTTATGTCATGGAATGTCTGAGAATGGTCTGAACACTGGCACTTGTTCCACACAGTTTTATGAAGTGATTTATAGACGTTTCGGTTACTAAGGCCTTTCGGCATAATTACCTAAATTACATGATAAACATTTGTCATGTTATAATGTCTTGTGGAAAACTAGTTTTCAGAAGTGTTGACAAACGACTCTGTAACAACTGTATTTCGCCTTCAAAGACTACTGAAGAATTTAAAGTGTGAAAAAAGATAAGCAGCCTCTTTTTATCTTCATTCATTCATTTTTCTTTCGGCTTAGTACATTATATATCAGGGGTCGCCACAGCAGAATGAACCACCAACTACTCTGGCATATGTTTAACTCAGCGGATGTTCTTCCAGCAATAACACAGTGCTTGTAAACACCTATACACTCGCATTCACATATATACACTAAAGACAATTTTGTTTACCCAATTCACTTATACCACATGTCCTTGGACTGCGGGGGAAACCGGAGCACCCAGAGGAAACCCACACCAACATGGGGTGAACATGCAAACTCCACACAGAAATGCCAACCGGTCCAGCCGGGACTTAAACCAGCGACCTTCTTGCTGTAAATCGATAGTGCTAACCATTGTAAAAGCACTATAGAAATGCAGATAAAGTGAATTGAATTAATATTAAGACTGAAACAAAGCTTGACAACAACAGATCCAATGCTGCAACAAACTATAAAATTGAATTATTTTACTAAATTATATTTTTTTGATATTTCTCAAATGTGTACACTGTTGATGATCTTTACACGCATGCGCTGGTCTGCAATTGACTTCTGTGAAGGCGTCTGCATTGACTAACTTTTAAATTTATTTTAAAAATATGGTATAATAATTTAGTTTCATATAAAGGTGTTTAATTATAGCCACCTGATTTAATAACATAAAATGAACACCTCGGTTTGGTAAGCAAGGATCTTTACGCATTACATCAGATTTTGCTTATTTTTCAATGTCATGTTTATTTGATTCAAAGAAAAAAATGGTTTGTTGGTATATGTGTATATATACATATATATACATATATATATATATATATATATATATATATATATATATATATATATATATATATAGTTGAAGTCAGATTTTTTAGCTCCCCTGAATTATTAACGCCCCCGTTTATTTTTCCCCCCCAATTTTCCAACGGAGGAAAGACTGTTTCAGCACATTTCTAAACAAAATAGTTTTTAAAACTTATTTTTGATAACTGATTTATTTTATCTTTGCTATGATGACAGTAAATAATATTTTACTAGATATTTTACAAGACACTTCTATACAGCTTAACGTCACATTTAAAGGCTTAACTAGGTTAATTAGGTTAACTATGCAGGTTAGGGTAATTAGGTAAGTTATTATATAACGATGGCTTGTTCTGTAGACTATCAAAAAAATATTGCTTAAAGGGGCTAATAATTTTGTCCCAAAAATTGTTTTAAAAAATTTAAAACTGCTTTTATTCTAGCTGAAATAAAACAAATAAGACTTTCTCCAGAAGAAAAAAATATTATCAAACATACTGTGAAAACTTCCTTGCTCTGTTAAACAGCATTTGGGAAATATATATATATATATATATATATATATATATATATATATATATATATATATATATATATATATATATATATATATATATATATATATATATATATATATATATCCAATGTCCTTCAGTAAATCAAAGCCTTGTTATGTGGCTGCTGTTGTCTGGTTCAAAGCAGGTTCAATTTGTCAAAAGGTGGGTGGTCATATAATGTTATGAATGGCCCACACAGAATCTGCATGTGCAGAAATATGCAGATTTCCACAGATTTTAAGCCCAACTTTGAGTCAATGTATTTATTTGTGTAAACTTATATTTATTGAGTTTTTTTTTATAATTTCACTAAGATTTTGTGATATAATAAGAGTAATGTGAAAAGGTTTCTATGATTTATTTACATTAATGTTTGTCAATATTTTCAGTCTTTTAGTAGATATATATGAGACTTGGTTTTCTTACCAAATAAATGGATCTAACTAGATTTGCATAGTAAACATTCAATAACAGTTAAAAACTATATATTTTTTTCATTTTAAATATTACATTTTTAGTTATGATACACCTAAACCCTAAAAAGATCACAAAAAAAGCAAACATTTCAGCAGATTCTATCTGGCCCTGCTTATGGCTCATCGACGTATGTGAAAATTATTACAATTATTGTGTATTATATATTTTATATAGCAAAATGTATATTACACAACCAACAGAGGAATCACACACTTGCTTGTGTGCATAGTGTGCAAAGAATAAAAATGCGAAGCAGAATGCAAAATATAGCTGATGATGTGGCTTGCTGTGAGAGAGTATGGTCATGTCATGTGGAATGGAACTGAATAAAAACAGTTGAAGTCAGAATTATTAGCCCTCCTGAATTATTAGCAACTCTTTTCACCATTTTCTCTTTAATGGAAATATTTTTTCAACCCATTTCTAAACATAATAGTTTTAATAACTCATCTTTAATAGCTGATTTATTTTAAATTTGCTATGATGAAAGCATATAATATTTTACAAAATATTTTTCAAAATACATGCATTCAGATTAAAGTGCGATTTAAAGCCTTAATTAGGGTAATTAGGCAAGTCATTGTAAAACAGTAGTTTCTTCTGCCGACAATCAAAAAAAGATATTGCTTAAGGGGGCTAATAATATTGACAAAATATCATAGGAAATATTATAGGAAATACAGTGAAAAATCAATTGCTCTGTTAAACATAATTTGGAAAATATTTATACAAAAAAATAAAAATTCACAGAAGGGCAAATAATTTTGACTTCAACTGTAATCGTTTTGATTAATCATGATTACAATTACGACCAAAATAATCGTGATTATGATTTTTCCCATAATCGACTCTGAGATCTGCTTTGCACTTTCTCTGCTTTATTATGAATGAAGTCTATTTTTCTGATATCCAAAACCTCTGGGCTGATAGTGTCTAACTGATGAGAAGATCGGCAACTACGACAATAGCAGATTTGGGCCTGCTGCACACAAAGCAAAAATCTTATAATATACAGGCAACTTTTAGGGTGTTTTTGTCATTTATGGACTTTTGCATATGTTTTGAATAAGCAGAGAGTTTAACAAAAAGTTTAAGATTGCTTCATATTGGTATTGTGTCATGTGAACTAATCCGTTCAGACAGCAACTAAATATAGTGAAACTAAACATCTCAATTTGACGTCACAAGTCTGGATCTGACATTCCCTGAAGGCAAAACGCTATAGCCGTCTTCCTCTTTGAGCTTTGTAGGTCACTCAAAGTTGAAGTCAGACAACCCTGCGAATCCCGACAGAGGTTTACACAATCGCTTTGGAAAAGAAAGCCATATCTCCTGTCTCCCTCTGAAAAGAGACAATGTCATTCCAGAGGAGCGCTCGGACCGCTGATCTTCATCATTAAAGACAATTATGTCACATTCACTTCTACTCTCCTCGCTCTGAAGGGAAGTAGCCAAAGCCAATTTAATGTTCCTCAATTGTCTCCTTTGTAGCGTGTACAGTTTACTGTGCTTAATAGGGCAGGCCGCTTCCCTTTGATATCACCTCTTCCTCCGCCAAACCCATAATGCCCCCATTTGTTCTACACAAAAGCCCAACTTAAACTACACAAAGAGGTGGTTACACAGAATCTCATTTGCCTAAGTGATTGCATCCACAAAAAAAAGGCCTCAAATCTTTGATCTCAGTGAGGTGCAAATGTGTTGGCTTTACTTGGTCCGCATGCCGTTGCGTGAGGCGCTGACCGAAACAATGCTGCCTCTAATTCCGGCTATTACCCACGCATTACTCTCTGCGCGTTTGCACAAGGGTTCAGGGCGACCGAATACGTGTCGATGAAGTTTATCTGTGTCATCCGAGAGCACCAGCGGGCAGCCTTAATTTGGAGGGGCCACTTCAAAAAGAGCGGCTTTGGCCACTGTCGAAAGGCAAACAACATTTAGCACCTCAGCGCCTAGTGCTAATGACAAACAAGCTGCTTGGATCCACATGAAAGAGGGGCATCCTTGGGTCTCCATCAATGACCTTTTCAAATACACTTCCTCCACAAACAAAAGAGCACACCATCCATCTCCTCGGTGGAGCAACCGTGCTCCCTACCCAGGGCCCATTCACCGGCCCTCACTCTAAATATGAATGCAGGGAAGGGGGAAAAGTTTTTCTTCTCAACTACACTTGAAACAAATACCATAAATAAGCCAAAGAGAAAGAGGGAGGGGTAGGTGTACATTACAGCACTTCAAAGGCTCGCTCTCTTCCCCCATCCAGCCTAGGCAGTGTGCTTATTTTCAAGGTGCTTATTCATGTGTGCAGACTTGGGGCTACATCACTCAGCATTACCCGAGGGACACTTAACGGTTTCCTCCAAAATAAAACAGGGAGGGGGCCCAAAACAGATCCCTGGAGAACTTGAAACTGACAGAGAGGATATTTCGGAGACGGCGGCGGTGACCTCACGTCACCCCCATGGGTTGGGTCAATTAACCTCCCATTTTACAGTTGGCTGCCCCGTGAGAAAATACACACCAGCACAAAGGCTAAGTATCAACAATTATATCATAAAAACAACAGTGAGGCCTCAAATAAAAGGAGAATGAGTTGCCTGCGTATTACTTTATTTGACTTGTAAAGGCTTTTTATCTGGGTCACTTCAGCATGACAGATGGAGACGAGTTATTTGAAGTCACACATCAGCGCCTCAAGTGCTATTCATAGTGGTAATGTAATCTTGTTGTCGAAGACATCACTTTTTCTCACATTATATACGTGTAGGTATGTTTTTGGTGTGTTTCTGAAGATTTGAATTTCAATAGTCATGTCAAAGTAGTAAGTCAGTCAGCATACTATCATCTCAAAAACATTGCAAGAATTAGATGCTTATTTCACACTGAGGACGTAAAGAAATTTGTTCATGCTTTTATCAGCAGCAGAGTGGATTACTGTAATGAACTCCTCACTGGCCTTTGTACAAAGACAGTCAGGCCCCGTTTACACTCATGCGTTTTCGTTTTAAAACGCATAAGTTTTGCTACAGTTACGCCATCCGTCCACACTACACGGGAGTTCTCGAGCGCCGAAAACGGAGCGTTTTGAAAACGTTGGAGAGGCCGTTTTCATTCTGAAATGCTGCTGCTCCATCTCAGTGTGGATGAGGAAAAACTGAGACATCTGAAAATGGAGGCTGGACTGCTGAGATTCGCTACCTGATTGGGGCTTTTGTGTCATATCCTTCCTTTTTTCGTCAAGCCCCAATCACATGACTATAACACATGGCTTTAACGCTACCGAAAGACAGTACTGTAAACAACAACATGGGCACAGAAATGGGAGCATTGTTTGCACTATTGTCTGTTTTAGGCGCCATAGTGCAGTTATTCATTTGTTACGTTTAGTAACAACTCGACCTCGTCGTCTGTCCACAAAAATACCTCTCTTGCTTTCTTTGCCATCGGCGTTTGTTGACTAACAATAACCAAATGGCGAGCGAGACGCATGCTTTCTGTTTATACTAGAACGCGCATGCCCAGAGTGCACGAATGGTCACGTGATATACGTTTTTGGTAGCGTAGTGTGGATGGTGGACGGAGATATGTTCAGAGATGCTAGGTGAAACGCCAGTGTGGACGCGGATCGTTTTGATCTAAAACACCATTTTAAAACTAAAATGCACAAGTGTAAACGGGGCCTCAGACAGTTGCAGCTCATGCAGAACGCTGCGGCCAGGATTCTGACTAGAACCAGAAAATTTGAGCACATAACACCTGTCCTCAGGTCTTTGCACTGGCTCCTAGTTACATTCAGAATTACTACAATCAGTATTACTACATGTCTATAAATCACTAAATGGCCTAGGACCTCAATACATCACAGATATGCTCACTGAATACAAACCTAACAGATCACTCAGCTCTTTAGAAGCAAGTAAATTAGAAATTCCAAGAGTTCAATCAAAGCAAGGTGAATCTGTCTTCAGCTACTGCACCAATTTATATCATTGTGTAAAAAATGTGCGATATAAATAAACGTTCCTTGCCTTTGCCTTTACCCCCACAGGCCAATCAACAAGTCAACATGTCATTTAAACATTTAAAACAAATATAGTTTGCTGTCTGAATAAAATTAAATTACAAATGTGATAGTATATGAAAATTTATTAAATGCAAGTAGACTATCTACTTTAATGTCTCAATGCTTATGAAAAAAAACAGTATGTATTAGGGCTGCACGATGTTGGAAAAATATGATATTGCGATATTATTTTTCTGCGATAAATATTGCGATATGAATACAGCTTCAGAAGATGGTTTTAATAGCTCTATTAAAATTTTCTGGGGAGCCTAACAGTATTCAGGTGCAGAAATTTATTAATCAAAATGCGAAAAAAAATGCTTTTCTTGCTTTGTTTCGTTTTGTTTTTAATAAAAAAATTCCAAGTAAAAGTATTTTTTATTTTTCACCGTCAGACATAATAGGTGAAAATTAAGAGTGTCTTGCTTGCCTTAAGGATATTATCTGCCAGTGGGGTAAGTGAAATAATCATGTTTTCACTTTGAACAGTAGAAATTTTGGCTAGAAACAAGACAAAAATTCTATAAAAATGTTTTGTTTTGTTTTTTTGCATAAATTACATAAATTCCATATAAATACAGCGATTAAATACAATTCTGTAGCTCTTGGTCAACTATTATTCAGACTGAGCATTGCATATCTTTGCGATGTGACTATTGCGGATGCGCACATCGTGATATCGATGCTGATAACAACATATTGTGCAGCCCTAATATGTATCAATATATGCTGGTCACTTTTTTGTTGACAGATGGGTATAACTAGAGGTATAAAGGATATTGGTTAAGTGTACATATTTTAAAGCGGCAATTAATTCGTATTTTGGGGATTATTTAACAAAATGTATATAAACATTGTTAAACTAAATGGCATGTTAATGTATGTCTTCGGTAAATCATGGTCAAAATTGATGAAAAAACTCTTTATTACCCCAAAACATGATATTGTGGAAAACATCTGCATCCTCTCTTCTTCTACAGACAACAAAGGTTTCATTTATTGACTAATTTAATATTCCAGCAAAGATATTCATCTGGAAGCAAACAGTTTTACAGATGAATTCACAGTTTATTCTCCTGCTGTTATCTTAATCTCTGATACTGTATTGATTATTCACAGGACTGCCTCTGTTTTCAAAGGAAATGGGCTTGATGCTTATCACAAATTAATTGTTTCTTTTTTATCTACGGTCTAAACACATATGGAATTAGATCTGCATATACGGTATAAACACTTTAATTCAAGCATATTTCATGACTTGAAAATATAATTAGATAGATCTGACTTTTAGTTCTTGGTGTCCATGGGGTGTTGAACCACAAAATTAAAAAAAGGAAATGTTTTGATTATGAATGAAACAATTACTCAGCATTAACAGAAAATGCTTCCTGGATATTGACTTTAGTGATAATATATGAAACACCATTTATTTGGTTGAGCTCTAAAGCAGAGTAAACAGATTTTCTTTAATTGTTTGGATTATTGAAATGTTCCACACACCAAGTAAAAAAAAAAAAAGTTATTTTTAAAAATTGTTCAACGAAATGTTCAGTGGTAATATTAAATTTAACAATGTCATTTTACTTACAGTATTATTTATACTGTTTACTTGTTATTTTGCATTGAGCGTTTTGACTTTTTTTATTTGGTGATAAAATGCTCGCTCATTACTAAAGACAAAGCAAAATATGCATGCAGATAACATCACCATTTTGAACAATTTCACTAGACACATTCATAAAATCACTATTTTTGAGTGTGCTTCACACTAGGCATGGGATGATAACAGTGTTCAACGTATACCGCGGTTTGAAAAAGTCAAGGTTTTAAAAACATCACATTTTTCTGCAATACGATTCCTAAGTTATGTGTAAGATTGTTAAGACAACAGTATCTCCAGCAGAAAAGATATCCAAAGATGCCGTTTTAAATTGTAAAAAAAAAAAATCTGTTTTTGAAAAAAATGAAGACTTAAAGAATGAAGGCTGACATGTTTAATGTTCCTAAATGTTTCTCAAAATAAAATCTATTGTGCTCAAAAGGGAAAAAAAAGTTTTTGTTCTTTTACAAAGACATTTAAAAAGAACATATTTTAGAGCAGTAATCACAACACAGTGATATCGTGAAAGCGTGATATTTTTATCCAAGGTTATCATACCATCAGAATCTTATACCGGCCAATGCCCACTTCACACAGGTAAGTGAGCTTGACAAACCACCTGTAGAAACAAACTCCCTCCCCATATGCACAAGACACTTTACACCATCTTACAAGAGCTCAATTAGAAAAGCAATGTTTACTTGAGAATACCATAAATCATGTTGCACTACTGTTTTTCAACTTTAGAGTTGTATAGTCTGTGTTATTTTACATTGGGATGACTTTTTTCTCTAAATTTGTAAAGAGTAAATGAACTTTTAAATGTTTGCGTTGTTTGGCCACCAATAAATTTATTGTGTAGATTAAAGATATCCAAAGTATCTTAAAAAGTGTATAAGACAGTCTATTAAAAAACTCATACTTTTTGGAACAAAATTATGTAAAGTTAAAGACAAAAATGTATATTTTGGAATAAAATATTCAATACTGTCACAGGTTGAGCCTGTGAGTGAAACCTACAGAGACTATTTTCACTGAAACACAGTCCACCACACTGACAGAAGCTCCTAATCTCATCTGAAAGAACAGGTGTTTCCCATTCAAACAAATGTGTTTACAGTTAGTAGAAACTTAAAAACAACCTTTTATTCAAAGCTGAAGACATTAATTACAAACAAAAAATGCTAAAAAAAAAAAAAAAAGGCCAACAGATTTAGCAAACTTAACCAGCTAATGGAAACTTATTAATTGTTATAAATGATAACTTGAAGACCAGAACTGACTAAAACTGAAACTACATTCAGATTTGACAAATACCAATAAACAAACATGCATTGTTTTTCAAATAAACCCCGAGTGGAAATGTTAACCATTTGAATTAAACAATCCCTTGATGTGTGTAATCCTGATCACAAGCATACATTTGCCAATAATAAAATAATAATAATAAAACATACTGTAAACTCACAGACTTTGTCACATCCATAATGCATCTTTATTTCCCTCATTTAAAATATAAAAAATGTTTACAGATTGATATTTTTCTGCTCTAATAACTCTGTGGTTATTTGTTTTGGAAAATGTAAACACACGTATCAATATAATGTTAATGTATACTTTATATGTGAATTTATGTCTTAAATTTTTAATGCAACTGTTACATCCATAATGCTGGAATTGCTCACATATAAAGGAAACTTACTGCTAATGTTACTAATATTGCTATTTTATAACACTATAATCTGCTAAAAAAATCAACTTTATATACACTAAACATTCTTAACCCATGTGTGCTATTGGGATGTTAACATCCACTGAGGTAAATTTTAGTCTTAATTAGGCCACAACCTTTTCTTTGTTTCAGAAAATTAAATGATTTTTGGATGACAAATCTTATTTTGAAACATATATGGGGAAAATGCTTTGAATGACAGCATATAATTATGCACTCAATTGTTGCTGATTTTCCCTGTTGAGAAGAGGTAACATTTATCATTTTTACTGTTGATCATCAGTTATAGTGCAAAAAAGCTTAGTTTATTAAAAGTATATTAAAAGCTTAGTTTCTGTCTTCTATATGCATCTTCGGTGCACACTTATCTTCTATGTCAAAGAAAAGCAAAATAAGCAGCTCAGCTCTCATAACATAGTAAACATGGTAAGTGTATTTATCATGCACTCACACTATAATTCAATTCATGTTTATTTAAATAGAGCTTTTATGATGTAGATTGTGTCAAAGCAGCTTAAGATAGTTCTAGTTAAGTCCAGATTTCAAGAGTTAAGTTTTAGTTTAGTTCAGTGTGGTTTAATTTTTACTGCTGAAGTCCAAAAACTAAAGTGCAAATCCATTGATGCACAGCTTCACAAGTCCCGATCCGAACAAGCCAGTGGCAACAGTGGCAAGGGAGAAAACGTCACCATAATCTGCTATTTTATTTTATGGAACTCCATATAAAAGTCAGAAACTTTTGTTGTTAATGCTGCCAACTGATGATCAGCAGTAAAAAAAATGGCACGTTTTACCTCTTCCCAACAAGGGGAACCATCAACAATCAAGAATGCATGACTGTATGCTGTCATGGCTTTGCATTAAAAAAATGGCATTATAAATGGAAGTCAATGGGGCAAAAACAGCCACCAACATAACAAAAGGGTAGTAAATTTGAACAGCACACAAAGGTTACTTGTAAACAATTTAAAAAAAATGTATGTAAATCATATAAACAGATATTTAAATCAGATTACAATGTTTAGAGTACAATGTAATTGATTTGGATTGACAAAAAGTACAAACCAACAGCAACTTTACAGAAGCAGGTGAAGCAAGCCACTGGCATTCAGACAGATTTTTCCATATTTCTGCGAGATAGACTGCGTGTCAGCATTGCGGGCTCTTAACGTGGCACTCGCGCCACCCGAGAGCATGTCTTTAACAGCTTGCTCGCCACAGACTTATAATGGGTCATTATGAATTTGATTTATGAGGAGGTTTAGCCACTTAGAGTTTCCATCATCAGCTGATCACACTTTGCACATTCTCCAGAGTCTCGGCCGCAAGCACGCCGGCTCATAGTCACCTCATTGGCTGTACACTGGACAGGCCACTAGACTAGAATGACACACTACTAAAGGGCTAATTAGAGGGTAATCAGGACGTTTAAGCGTTTGAGAGGGTGGCAAAGGGATAATTGCCCAGACCACAGTGCTGGGACCGTCAACACGCCACAGAGTTGCTCCAGTCCCCCGCAGTAGTGAAATCAAGACCTGGCTGCAGTTCAATGCGGTCAGAAGCATGTGTGTGAAATGTGGAATGTCTGTCGAGAGCCCGCTTTTACATTCAGTTAAATTGTCTACAATTGTAATTTTCTAACTGATTTAACAACACGATTTTACAATGGCAATAAAGTGAAATCATAACAAAGTACTAAAATATCCTAAAAGTCAAGCACTCTGAGCAATTTGGTTATATATAGTCAGAATTTTTAGCCCTCCTGAATTATTAGCCTCCCAATTTCTTTTTAATTGAGAGATATTTTTTTCCCCAACACATTTCTAAAGATAATAGTTTTAATAGGTAATTTCTAATAACTGATTTCTTTTATCTTTCCCATGATGAGAGTACTTAATATTTTACAATATATTTTTCAAGATACTATTGTATTCAGCTTAAAGTGAAATTTAAAGGTTAACTAGGTTAATTAGGCAAGTTAATGTAATTAGGCAAGTCATTGTATAACGATGGTTTATTCTGTAGACTATTGAAAAAAGTTGCCTAAGGAGGCTAATAATATTGACCTTAAAATAGTTTTTAAAAATTTGATGGCGATGACAACTACAATTTCAATTGTGATCCACAGAAACCTTGCTTCGTTGCACTCTCATAGCAATTATATGCGGAGATGTGGTATTTTAACACTGCTGAAACACATTTCACAACATTACAATCTGATCAAATGCACCATTCCACCAACTCTGGAAGGTGACATTTTAGACCCTGTTTACATCTGTTTTCAGCATTGTCCACTTTGATTTGAATTTTGATCTTAGTGCCAGGTGTAAACAGGAAAGCGAGTCCATTACAAAGGTAACACAGCACAGGCTTACCTTTATGCAGTATGTTATCTCCAGTTCAGCTGTCCAGCACATTTCCGGGTTGTGTGGGAAACTGAGGACCTTCTTGCAGAGAGGTGACCGTGCCCTGAAAATGGTACGACAAATTACTACAAAATAACATATTATGGTCTTGCAAAAACTATTCTGGTATTCACATCAAGTAAAAAAAAGTCATAATGTATAGCTACTAAGGTCAAGTTAGTTTTATATTCACAGATTCAGACTTTCTCATTAATAAAATAATTTTAGAAAACTAATCAAGTTTTTAATCAAGTGCAGAACTCGACATTAAGGACCGAAAAACGGCCTGGGGCAAGCATGCAAGACGCTCGGGTCAGAATTACTGGCCCTATCGAGCCAGTGCTGCCTTGTCACTAGTTTAATTTTGCTGCGACTGTCAATTGCATGCAAATACAGTCTTGGGATGCTTTTACACCTAGACCCTTGTTTCAGAACCTGTCTTGTTTGCCCAGTTGGCGCGGTTCAATCATGCTCAGATATGCGGCAAATCAATCAGTCAGTCCGAGTTTGCCTAAATGAGGTTGAAATGAACTCAGAAGCGAATCAATTCTAGTGAGAAAGCAAAACGATCTAACAAATTCACAAACCAGGCTATATCACAAGTGTATTATAGTTGTGTAATAGCCATAAATACAGCTATATAAAGAGAGAATAATGAGTGGAGAGGGATGTCATTCCTACCGATAAATGTGCTGTTTATTCATTAGGAAAATTGAGAGATATAATCATCTGGTAATTTTATCATATTTTAATCATATAATATTTTGTATTAGGTCTATTGTTTTGTTCATGTCTGCACTGAAACCTGGAAATAAAGATTTACATTGATCTGCTTCATGATCTGACTGCATTCTCGCTTCATCTGTTTTTTTCTTTCTTTAATTTAAGCCTGTAATGCATAATTGTAGCCAACGTTCTTTAAATAGATTAATTAATTAAATAAATGGATTTTTACAAAACGTGAAAACTGAAACGAGGCTATGATAAAGTCTTACCTCTCTGATTTTTATTTGGTGACAATGTCTGTGGGTGTCAAAATTAAAGTTCACATTTTTGCTTATATATATATATATATATATATATATATATATATATATATATATATATATATATATATATATATATTCTTTATTCAGCACAACTTTTCTTTAAACACAACTGACAGTTTAAAAAAAATTATATTTGGGATTAAAATATATATTTTTATTTTTTCAAATTTAGTTGTGACACGCTACTTTGAATATTCGCTCTAAAATCACATGTAAGAATGACTTCAAAACAGCATTAGCACTATTTCATTGCCTGTGAGCAATGTTGTACTTTAATAGTCATTGGCTGCTAACATGATTTTCCTATTTAGAATTTGTAAAAAATACTTTTCTGAAATGATATTATTGAGATGAAAGTTTGAATGTGCGAATATAAAACCAACCTTACCTTAATCGATTATGTTTGGCTTTTGACACATAATTTAAAAAATGTGGATAAGAAATAGCCTAGCTATTTTTTTGATGGGGCCAGAGAAAATTTTGGCAGGGCAAGTAAAAATCTGAACAACTGGCCTGATTGGGCAGGTAGAAATAATCCTTAGCAAGGTTTCAAACCATTGTGAGCTTCTTATTTATTTATTTTTTAAAACACTATTTTGATCATTGGCTTCAACAGTAGGAAAAATAAATTAAAATCTCTTGAGTTCAACAAAAGAAAGTCAAACAGGTTAGGAACAAGCAAAGGGTGAGTAAATGATGACATTATTTTCATTTGCAGGTGAACTATCCCTTTAATTAACAAAATCCAGAGTTCCCATGTGAAATTTAAACAAGTTTATTTCTACAAACAAAATAAAAATTATGATACTTAAACCATGGTGATCACAAATCAATCAATGTGTTGATACACATAATGCAACCACGATGCTTGTTGTGAAACGGTGTTTATATAACGCCAACTTTGAGCGTCAAACAAGCTGTTTGCAGTGGCAGACGTCTGATAAACACCATTTTTTATGCGCTTTCTTGCAAAATACATGATGTAAAATTTGTTTTTACCAAAGTGCAGGATAATGCAAACGAATACACTACCCATCACTTTATTAGACTTTAATCTACTGCTTTTCAGTGTAGTAACGTTACACTCGTCATTTAGCTCACCTGGTAACATTGCACTTCCAGTGCGGGGCGCTTGTTAAGAATCCCTTATCAGAAGTTTAGACTCGTCCAAGCATGCTAAAGTGACAAGATTCATATTCAAAACCGTGTTTTGTATAAAACGTGAGCTACTTTTTAGCGGCATACACTGTACATCTCATGTTTGCCTAGAAGTGTGAACCGAGTCGGCGAGTAGGCCCTGAAAACTGAAAACAAACATTTCATTCGCCACCTGCTGGCTGACTGCAGTATTGGGAATCTCCGCCCTCTACATGTACACCAACGGGACAAATGCCAACTCCAAGAGATTGAACAAATTGAAATCATAAAAAAATGTAAAAATTAAATAATTTCTTTGAACAAAACAGCACAAATACACAAGATACTTAAAACACACCAAACGAAAAAATATTTATGTACTGAAAATCACCTAGATTTTCTCTTCAGAAATATCACGTTGTTATTTTGTTGACTAAAATGAATTTAAACATCTCGATCACATTTTTTTTGTTATTATGACCAAATGTCATTTTATGCTTTGAATGACTACATTTTCATTTCAAATTTAGAAGAAATGTTATCAGTAGTTTGCAGAACAAATTATGTTTCACTCAGCTTATTAACCAATAAGCGTTGTAAGCAGCTGCTTTGGGCCCCAGGGGATTTTTAGGGCCCCCAATAAATACATATGTATAAATCATACCTTGTTTTCTATCAAAAAAAAAAAAAAAGTAAACACTATATACTCTATAATAAATCAGATTTCCTGGGACACTAAGTTGGTTTACCTTGCTTATTGGTTAAACCGGTCCCTTCGTATAGCACCAAAATCGGTTTTATTATTATTAATAGTAGTATTAGTATTGTAGAATTGCACTATTAGATGCACTATACTTTCTGTTTTGCTCAATTTTATGAATGAGAATTATTTAGAAATGTGTGATTAATTAATTAACCCTTAATCGGCAATCAAATATCATGGGTATCCTTCACAGACTCGTACATTTACAGGTTTGGGTTACATGGCCATATTTTTCGAGCAGTGTTTTCTTTCTTTTCAGAGGCCTGCAGGACACCGACAGGATTTAATGGGGCTCTCATGGCCAAAATAACATTGTAACATAAATAAATCAGCTGCGGTCCTGACCTGTTACATATAGTCGTCTGCGGAGATATTTCTGACCTGGGGTTACCGTTGAAAGCAGTTAGTGCTGTTTAGATGAAGACACGAAGCTTAATCTTCTAAATTAAAGATGGTGCACTGCAATCTAAATACAATCATCGGTAATAAGAGAGGACACAAAAGCCATCATAAACCATAACCATGTCATCTCACACCAGTTAAACCATAAACGTGGCCCCGTTTCTATTTTAGTTCTTCCGAATCTCCATTTTAAAGGTGGAACCTAAGAATTGCTTTGATTTAGGCGGTAAGCATCACGCCAGCCTCTTGCTGTGAGAGCTGCAGTTGCCAGACTAAGCGGATTTGCACACAATTGGGGCACTTTGAATGGTTGATGGTTTGGTGGGTGGGCCCAATTTGGGCTGGTACTTACTTTTTGCAGGCTATTTGTTCCATCCAGTCATGGATTATAGGCCAGGCAGAATCTGCAGACATTTCTGTGCTGAGTTTTGAGTAAAATCTGCAGATTTATGCAGTATGTTTTAGGAGTATTGCAACTTAAAACATAATGCATGGCATATTACTTTTTTTGACTGTTATTTAAGGTTTACAATGCAAATCCAATTTGAACAACTTGCTTTGAAAACCACCTCTCACTCAACATCAGCAAAACCAAGGAGCTGGTGGTGGATTTCAAGAGAGAGAAGAGAGAACACACTCCCATCAATGGGGTACCAGTGGAAAGAGTCAGCACTTTCATGTTTCTTGAAGTCCACATCGCTGAGGATTTGACATGGACTGCCCACACAGACGCAGTGCTGAGGAAGGCACCACAACGCCTCTTCTTCCTCAGGCATCTCAGGAGGTATGGAATGAGCCCCCACATCCTCCACTCGTTCTACACTTGAACTGTGGAGAGCATCCTGTCTGGCTGTATCACCACCTGGTATGGAAATAGCACCAGCTGCAGTCGCAAAGGCCTACATAGGATTGTGCGAACTGCTGGGCGCGTAGTAGGAGGTAAGCTTCCCTCCCTCCAGGACATTTACACCAGGAGGAAAGCCAAGAGAATTATCAACAACTCCAGTCACCCAAGGCATAGACTTTTCTCTCTGTTACCTTCAGGCAGACGGGTTCCGCAGCATCCGGTCATGCTCTAGCCGGCTGAAGGAAAGCTTCTTCCCTCAGACTATCAGGCTGATGAACACTTAACACACCCCACACAGATTCTTCCATACCCTCACTGCACACCATCAATATGTAGCATGCACTGCACTTTAACCAATCCATACTTGAAACAATACTGCCTACAACTATGTGGACACCTATTCATTGCACATATCGCTGTCAATTTTACATTGTCCTGTTTTTTGGGAGTAATGCTGTCGTATTTTGCACTGTCATTGTATTTGCACTGTCTGTATGTTGCACTGTCCGTATTTTGCACTGTCATTTTGTTTGCACTGTCTGTATTTTGTACTGTCTAGAGCCAGCACCTCAGCTTTTCACTCATCATAGCACACGTGCTTCTGATGATGTGACAATAAAAGTGATTTGATTTGATATAAACATTTGAAAATTATTCAATAATATTGCCAAAATTAATGTAAAAAGTGAATAAGTGAATAAATATATATTTAAATACTGTTATGTGAATAAATAAACTCAATAATGGGCTAAAAAAAATCAGCTTACGTCAGATTTTAATGCATCTAATTAAATGTTGACTATGCCAAGAGTAAATTCCCGTAAAAAGAAGGTCGCTGGTTCGAGCCTCGGCTCAGTTGGCGTTTCTGTGTGGAGTTTGCATGTTCTCCCTGTATTCGCGTGGGTTTCCTCCGGGTGCTCAGGTTTCCCCCACAGTCCAAAGACATGCTGTACAGGTGAATTGGGTAGGCTAAATTGTCCGTAGTGTACGAGTGTGTGTGTGTGTGAATGTGTGTGTGGATGGTTCCCAGAGATGGATTGCGGCTGGAAGGGCATCCGCTGCATAAAAACTTGCTGGATAAGTTGGCGGTTCATTCCACTGTGGCGACCCCGGATTAATAAAGGGACTAAGCCGACAAGAAAATGAATGAATGAATGAATGAATGGTTTCACATTCTGTCAACACTGGCCATAATTGCATTTTAGTCTCCATACTTGAAACTATGAACCTGATCTAAAATAAAAACATTACTATTTTACTATTTAACTAGATATTTGAAAGCACAATGTTAATCATATGAAAATAGATGAAAGCAAGAATTGTACACTACAATGTTAGTTGTAAGATTTATATAAAGTAATAAATATTTTATAAAATTAGGAATGCAGAAGGCGACATGGTGGCTCAGAGGTCAGCACTGTCACCTCACAGCAAGAAGGTTGCTGGTTCGAGTCCCGGGTGGATCAGTTGGCATTTGTGTTTGAGTTTGCATGTTCTCCTTGTCTTGGCGTTGGTTTCCTCCGGGTGCTTCGCTTTTCCCCACAGTCCAAATACATGCGCTATAGTTGAATTGGATAAACAAAATTGGCTTTAGTGTATTTGTGTGGATGTGTGTTTCCCAGTACTGGGTTGCGGCTGGAAGGGTATCCACTGTGTAAAACATATGACGGAATAGTTGGCGGTTCATTCTGCTGTGGTGATCCCTGATAGATAGACTAAGCCGAAGGAAAATGAATGAATGAACACTTAGCATGGAAACCATGTTTTATCTAAACAACGTTTGATTAAATATGTAAATTTTGCTCATAAAGTAATTCACAACTTTGATTGGAACCAAAAGCTAAAGGAGTCATCGGTGTCCAAAATTTTTTGAGCTTGTCGGCTTTTGACCTCATTGTTTATGATTGGATTGCTGTAGGCGTATCAGTTATGATTAGCATTGAAGTCTGCATGGAACGTCATCACAGAACTGCCCATTATCATCCTGCTTTAATGTCTTTTAAGTTTGCTAGATTGTCCTGGCTATCAGACGTTCGCTCTTTGTTATCTTTCTTTTTGTAATAGTGTCAGTGAATCTGGTTGTCTCTCTTCAACGGAATCCGGGAAGAACATCAGACATTCCAAACCATCAAAGAATGTCCAGCTGAGATGGAATTCTGAGAACCGCACTGATTGGAGCTCCTCAGATAAACACATGCTATATTTAGCTAATAATACGTTGTAGCTCAGATCAGCCTGTTTTCTTTGATGCAGTACTCAATGATCATTTTCAAATGGCTCTTGGCTGACAAACACCAGCTAGTTATTCTAAAATAATTGGCTTCCTCGGATTGTGTGTGGTTGTCCTTGGCTTTTTTGCATACATATATGGTTTTGCCAAATTAAATAACAAGGTTGTGAAAATGAGATGTGTTGGCCAATATATTAAGTGTGAACGCGGGGTTTTGATAATAGTGGTGAGGCAAAGCTTGAAATGAAATCTTTTAGGGCCTCGCCATATTCAAAATATTTTTCAAGATGTGTACATAGTGTCTTAAAGGTATAATTCAGCAAAAAAAAAATGTATTCTGTCATCATTTAGTCTTCCTTTACTTTTTTCAAACATTTATGGGATTATTCTGTTAAACACAAAAGAAGATATTTTGAAGAAAGCTGGAAACCTGTAACCATTGGCTTCCATACCTGGAGAAAAACATACTATGTAAGTCAATGGTTACAGGCTTCCAGCTTTCTCAAAATAACCTCTTTTGTTTAAGAAACTTGTAAAGGTTTGGAACCACTTGAGGGAAAGTATATAGTTATTCATTTTCATTTTGGGGTGAGTTTGACAATTTCTGAAGGTCTTGGGTCCTCGTTATTTTTTCAACCCAGGCTCATTCTAAAAATGTAGTTCTATATACATTTCTGGAGAACGCCAAATTTGTCCCTGGAGGTACGTTTTTTTTGCAGTTTTTTTTTTTGCAAATCTATCACATGGCTGCTGTGTATGCTTTTTGAGATCTCAAATTTCTCTCGCTAGTGCCATTCGTGCCTGCACTTCTCACATAAATCCATGTGACGTGTTTAAGTTATTAAGTTATTAGAAAGGACGAAATGTAACAATCAATCAAGTCTCTAGTGATGCTGGGTGAAAATGAGAAGACACAACTGCTGGTTAAGTGTATCACATCCCCGGCTCGTTCCTGCTCACACATTAAACGTTCTCCTTTACATACCACCTCCATCCAATCCCGTGAACCTTCACCAGACTACTAATCATTTGCACCTGTTCCCCATTACCCAAGGACACTATAAATACATACCTTCTTGGTTCACTTGTTGGCCAGTATTGAAGTCAGATGGTTGTTTTCACCTTTGCTCCTTTGTCTTCTCACCTTCTTCCATGGATGTTCATTATGAGTCTTCGAGTCCTTCATACTGATCAAGGGAAGTGATTATTCTTATCTGATTGTTTACTAGAAGATCTGCTATCACTATGATGAACTGTGTGCTTGTATACTCACCTACGGATGATCTTCATCAGCTTTCTGATTTCTCTCACCAATCTAGTGGAAAGCTTATACTTGTGCAGTGTTTACCAGAAAATCCCCTGCCAACTAGATGAACTGTGTATTTGTATACTCTCCCACCGTACGTACAGCGAGCAATCTTCTAGTGGGATCGAATGCTACACTACTGATACTCAGATTGCTGTGTATGAATATCACAACAGCATATGCATCAACCCTTTGAATTCCCTTTGTGATTAGTGACATTGTTTTGAATAAAACTTGTGAAAAGATAACCACCCCTGTCTTCCTTGTCCACCAGCGTGACAAAGTGAAACAAAACGTATTTATTAAACAGATATGTCAAACAATGAAAATAGGAAATTAGATGTAATGTAAATGTAATTTAAATAACCGAATGAAACGAAAAACAGGAGTGTTGTCGTAAACACTGTTAGCCATTAGCAAAACAAGAGCTATTTGTAAATCCAATTCTCATGATGATCGTTCAACTTCTCAATAGATACTAAATTGAGCTGCACAAGCTTATCTAATAAATCGAGGCCGCTGTCGACTGACTGACTGGCCAACCGATTCCCCACCCACCCCCTCCCTAAACTCAACCGATAGTGTTTTAAAAAGCACTAATTGACTCGCCCACCCACTTCTCAAAACACAACCGGCAGTGTTTTGAAAAACAATCCAAAAAAGAAAAGCCCTTGCCTGATTTTACCACATTCTCACCTTTGTTATTTACTTGTTTATTTAATTTTTTGGCTTTTGTTTTTGTCTTACCTGCTTTCTGGAACACTTCTTCGCAGAATCGGCAGACTTGAACTGTAGTTGCAGTCAACTCCTCTCTGGATCTCAAGTCCGCCGACGTATGCTGCAAGCCACTGAACAAACAGATAACAGCGAGAAAGCCATCCATACAGAGGTATGCAGTCAGCAGAGCAGAAAGAAACGACATCATACCACCCCGTAACATTCGTTTTAAAGATTAAATGCAGCCATGCATACTTCTGGCTACATAATTTGCGATCTCCAGAAATGTATATAGGGTTACGTTGTCAGAATAAGCCTACAGTCAGTTACTTTTGTTTAAAATGCTGTGTAGAAACTGTATTAAGGCAAGGAAAGACTCTATCGTACAATACTGCGGCCAGAGGTAATGCATGCCAGACCGAAAGGCAAGATCTCAGATACAATCGGCCGAAATGAGTTTCCTTCGAAGAGTGGCAGGGCGCACTCTTTTGGATAGGCTGAGGAGCTCTGACACTCGGGAGGGGCTCGGAGTAGAGCCGCTGCTCCTCCACATCGAGAGAAGTCAGCTGAGGTGGCTCAGGCATCTGTTTCTGATGCCTCCTGGAGAGTACCTAGGGAGATGTTCCAGGCATGTCCCACCGGGAGGAAGCCTCGGGGAAGACCCAGGACACGCTGGAGGGACTATGTCTCTCGGCTGGCCTGGGAATGCTTCAGGATCCCCCCGAAGGAGCTGGAGGAAGTGTCTGGGAAGAGGGAAGTCGGGGATTCTCTCCTAAGACTGCTGCCCCCTCGACCCAGCCCCAGAAAAGCAGCATTGAATGAATGAATGAATGAATGAATGAATGAATGAAACGTGGGTACTGAGAACTCGGGACCAACGGATTTATAACGCATGGGAGAGGAAGATCCTAAGGAGGATTTATGGACCGAAGTGTGACCAAGGTGAATGGCGGATAAGCAGTAATGCAGAAGTGGCAGATATGTATGCAAAGCCAAGCCTGGTCACGGAAATAAAGAGGAACCATATAAGATGGCTGGACCACTTAAGGAGACTCCCCAAACAAAGAGCTGTTTAAAAGAGCATACAAGCTAAAACTACAAGGAAGGAGACGTCCTGGTAGTCCAAGGAAGAGGTGGTTAGATGACACAGAAGATGATCTATGTCCCCTTAGAGTGCATGCTTGGAGAAAGCAGGCTTTGGATCGGGAATGCTGAAGAGGAGTGGTGAAAGAGCAGGGCTCTACACGGGCCATAGCGCCACCGGAAGAAGAAGAAGAAATTGTATATTTGATGCAATCGTGAATTCTTTTAATTGCAAATAATCTTGAAGATATGTGCTGCTGAATGATTTCAGATCTCAGATTGCCTTACAAATGCCCCTAATTAATTTCTTTAGCATATAAAAGAACCATTTCGATCTCATAAAAAAAAAGTATTTTACGTATTGTCAGAAAGGTGGCTAATCATACGAATTCATATGATTTCACATCATTTTTTCCATATAAAATTGTATGATTTTTAAAAGGTGTGTCTCCAATATGGAAATCTGAAAAATCTGGAATCTGAGGTTACAGAAAAATCGAAATATTGAGATAATAAACATCAAAGTTAAGTTCTTCATTCATTCATTCATTTTCTTGTCGGCTTAGTCCCTTTATTAATCTGGGGTTGCCACAGCGGAATGAACCGCCAACTTATCCAGCAAGTTTTTACGCAGCGGATGCCCTTCCAGCCACAACCCATCACTGGGAAACATCCACACATACACTCATACACTAAGGACAATTTAGCCTACCCAATTCACCTGTACCGCATGTCTTTGGACTGTGGGGGAAACCAGAGCACCTGGAGGAAACCCAGGCGAACGCAGGGAGAACATGCAAACTCCACACAGAAACGCCAACTGAGCCGAGAATCGAACCAGCGACCTTGATGTGAGGCGAACGTGCTACCCACTGCGCCACTGCCTCGATAAGTTAAGTTCTTATAAATGCACATTTAAAGTACATTCACTGTAGGAAATGTAAAAAATGAAACAGGATCTCTGCTTAACATGCTAATGATTTTTGCCATGAAAGAAAAATCTATCATTTTGACCCATACAATGTATTTTTGGATTGTACCAAAAATATAACTGGAAAATAAGATATTTGTGACGTCCCTTTTTTATGAAATGAGTCCCCAAGACCCTTAAAAGTGGTCTTGAGACCATTGAGTACGAAACTACAGGACAACCAGAGAATGTCGGATAGCTTGGGGCATTTACCATACTAAAAAGACATCAGAATAATAATGGGCAGAGTTCCCCACACAGACCACAATGCTAATGATAATTGATGTCATATGTTTGCCATGCTCTTTCCAAAGACAGAGGAAAGCCAGATATTTGTGTCCTGTCCTGAAGTCTCCCACTTTTCTTGCGTCTTGGTGCCTTCATCTAATTTGTAGGTTGAATCATGAAAGCATTGCGGATCACGGTGGATGGATCAGGGCATTAATGAAATATCAGGAGGATTAGTGGTGATGTAAAGAGCCCCGGTTCGACTTAAAGGAGCCCGTTGAGGGGTCAAGAGGAGTGTGAGTGAATTAATTGGAGAAATTGAAGGCGTTGTCCTCCTTTAATCCTCTTTCAGCGTCTCATGCCATGGCTCCAGTCCACACCCTCATATGATTCCTAATCAGTCTGACTCACCGCTGAAGTAAAACCGAGTGCTTCTAATGTCGTAATAACAGAGTTTGACAGATCTTATCATCGCTCCACAAGGTGACTGTTGATGTTTGAGAGGGGGCTCCAAAACAATGCTTGAGGAAAAGGCTTTTCCGGAAGAGGGTTCTTCAACATCAAACGACTAGCCGTGCACTTAGACGTCCTCGGTTTGAGTCATTTGTTGACCTATAACTCACTCTGAACATGCTTGGTGGGGGACAAGGCAACGTGGAGCCATCGAGACTTTATAAAGTGTTGAAGGAGACAAGATTGAGATTCATGGATAAATAATGATACAGTCCAGGGAAAAAGAATTAGAGCCTGTCCAAAACACATCAACACAGACGGGAAAAGCACATTTTTGAAGACACTACATAAATAAAAACAAAAATAATTACAATATAAAGAAAATGTAGTATAAAGAAATATCAACATAAAATTTAAGAAAAAAATATTAAAACTATTTTTATATTTCAAAACTCTCAAATGATTATGAAATTCTAAAAAAAATGTAAAATAATAAAGAATGTGTTTATATATACTATTTACAATACAAAAATGACATTATTAATAAAACATATTTATTTAGAGAATAAATTTAACATGAAATACACGTGTCCTTCTATTTAATAAAGGAAGAATTAAAAACATTTCAAGAAGTAAATAGTTAAAAAAATTCACAGCCAAAAACGTATTAATTACAGTTTTAAAAAATATAAAAAATAATAATACATATTAAAATATATATTTTTTTTAGAAATTAAAAAGCACATTCACATAACACAATTTGAAAAAAAAATCATAAATATATCATAAATAAATATGTCTTAAAATAGTAACAACAGAATTGCAAAAAATCTAGCAATATATATATATATATATATATATATATATATATATATATATATATATATATATATATATATATATATATATATATATATATATGCAATGTTTGTTTATTTATTATATAGTTTTTTTTTTTCTAATTGTGTTTTATACAAATGTGCTTCATTTATTCATTTTCTTTTTGGCTTATTAAAATCGCCATCACCAAACCTGAACACAATTAATTGAAGGCCTATGCTCACACTGCAGGAAGTGAGATTTAAATTGATCATTGTCGATGGCCCAGACTCATGTTACCGGGCTAGACTCCCTCATACGGGGCTGAAACCTGATCCGGAGCCAGCGTGCGCTCGGTGGCAGACCTGCTGGCACCAGAGCAGAGAGAGCTTGGGCTCACAGTGCTGCGGGGAAGGCCTGTCATTAGAGGAGCTGACTCCAGATCAGTACCGTGATTAATTATCCAGCGAGCGAGACACACCTTTAGTCGAGCGCCTGTTAGGGTCGACCGGACTCCCTGGTCCTCATTACATCGCCGCTTGGCTTGTAATTTACTGTCTTGTCCGTCAGAGAAGCTCCAGACAAACCTCCAGTGTCTGTGAATGGAATTCGGACGGAATATTTGGGATGCTTTTGCAGGACGCTGAAGGAGAATTATGTGTTTTGGTGCGTGTCAGGATTTAAACACTGACTTCACGGGAAGTCAGAGGTTCTAGTTATTGATCGAATTAGTTATTTGTGTAAATTAAATGTAACAAGTCTGACATCAGTGGTCAAAGATAAAAAGGAATTTTATGCAAAAAAGTGTCATTTTTAAAATCGTTTTAAAGGCATCCTGCAATGTAAAATTATAATTATATTGAAGTCAGAATTATTAGCCCCCCTGAATTATTAGACCGCTTGTTTATTTATTTCCCAATTTCTGTTTAACGGAGAGAAGATTTTTTCTACACATAGCCTAACAGTTTTAGTAACTAATTTCTAATAATGGATTTATTTTATGTTTGCCATGATGACAGTGAATAATATTTTACTAGATATTTTTCAAGACACTTCTATACAGCTTAAAGGGACATTTAAAGGCGTAACTAGGTTAATTAGGTTAACTAGGCAGGTAAGGGTAATTAGGTAAGTTATTGTAATGATGGTTTGTTTTGTAGACTATCGAGAAAAAAATATAGCTTAAAGGGGCTAATAATTTTGTCCCTAAAATGGTGTTTAAAAAAAAAAAAAGCTTTTATTCTAGCCAAAATAAAACAAATAAGACTTTCTCCAGAAGAAAAAGTATTATCAAACATTAATAATACAGTAAACATTTCCCAATAGTTTTGAGTTCTACTGTGTATATATATATATTTTATTTTACACACACACACACACACACACACACACACACATATGTATATATATATATATATATATATATATATATATATATATATATATATCAATCACGATTTACAGAAGACACCCACTGAAATGTAATTTAATGCAACAATACTTTAGCTATACACCAAATATATTATTTAAGGGGAGAGCGGGTGTGAATGTAATATTTTTCATAAAAATGTATTTTTGACAACAACTCCAATATAACTTCACTTTAAACAAAAGTTGCATATTGTTACTTTTGATCACGTCAGCAGAGAAGAAAGTAACACAGGGTCAAAAGTAACAAAACAAATATTTGCTAGATGGTTTAATTTTGTTTATTTTAAATATATCGGACTATGACCTTGTTAATGTTCTCTGCAAACATATTTTGTCCTTTATTTTTGCAAAAAAAATAAATAAATAAATAAATAATAATAATAATAAACAGCAACATTTTAAATTTCAGCTCCATCAAATGTTTCAAAAGCAATCTAACAATGCAAAATGTAAACATTTTCTATAATTTTGGAATATTTGTTTATTATTATTGGCAATATGCATTAATCTTATAAAACATATGAGTCAAAACACTTTAATGTGGAAGTGAAAAATAAGGCATGGCTCTTAGCAGTATAGGACATATATAACAGTGTTACTTTCAACTTTTTGTTACTTACAACTCTTGCCATTTAAACCTGATTTACATTTAAAACGAAAACCTCAGAGATTCTAAACTTAAGGATGTGTTAGAGCACTAAATAACCTGTAGATTGATCATTTGTGTGACACATGAAAAGAGAAACACAACTTGTAATAAAAACAAAAAACAAAAACTGCTATAACAATTTACTTTTTGCACGTCAGAACTGAAATTTAAGGCTAACTATGGGAAACAGTCCCCAAATCAGCTGATATTTGGCTGCTCCATCAAGGGTTCCATGCAGAATGTATACTGTTATAGCCTGGAAAACAAATGTTGTCAGGGCTTCCAGAATATTGCTTTCTTACTTTCGTCCCACGTTACTTTCATCCCCGTTATCCCTTTGGCTATTTAGATCAAGAATCATTTGGTGTGTATTAAAACTCATGAGAAAAACATAGGTGTTTTATGCTTTATCAGTTTAGTGGTTTATTTTTATGAATTCGTATGAGTTCAGTCGTACAAAAATATACGATTTTAAAAAGGCGTGGCACCCAACCCGACCCCTTAACCCTAACTGTCATTGGCTGATAAGCAAATTGTATTAAATTGTACGAAAAAAGATTGTACAAATTCATACAAAGTAGACTCTAAATCAAAAAGTTACAAATTTCCATGAGATTGTGTTGATTAAAACATCTATTGAAGGATCACTGCAGTGTAGATTCAATTTAATTATCATTAGGCTGGCTTGTGTAGCAAGCCAGACTACTGTTATCCTATTAAACTTATTATTAGGCTGGCTTGTGTAGCAAGCCAGACTACTGTTATCCTATTAAACTTATTATTATTAGGCTGGCTTGTGTAGCAAGCCAGACTACTGTTATCCTATTAAACTTATTATTAGGCTGGCTTGTGTAGCAAGCCAGACTACTGTTATCCTATTAAACTTATTAGGCTGGCTTGTGTAGCAAGCCAGACTACTGTTATCCTATTAAACTTATTATTAATTTTATTATTCTTCTTCTGAGACTAAAAATTAAACTCTATCTCGTCCTAGGCCTTTCAAGCTATGACCATCAAACTCGGGTCAGACCTCCGAACTATTCTGACTCGAGTTGCTATATCTTTTCCGACTGATCCGACTTTCGGTTTTCCGAAAAACGTCCCGGGACCGTCGGAAAAATCCCATAGACGTAACATTGGATCAAACTTTGTGACCTCATAACTCCGCATCAGAATGTCACACAGACTTCTAACTGGGCTCATTTAACTCAGACTATCAAACTGCCAATGACTGACCACCTTTAAACTTTCTGGCCACGCCCTAGCAACCACTTTTGGACCCTAGAAACCGTCCCATAGACTTCCATTGCAAAATACTCTCATTGACTTTACATGGGATCAAACTTTGTGAGCTCATAACTCTGCATCAGACTGTCCTACAGACTAATGGCTGAGCTCATTTAACTCAGTCTAGCCAGCAGCCAATCACTGATGGCCTTTTAACTTTCTAGCCACACCCTAACAACCAGATACTGCACCCTAGCAACTGTCCCATAGACTGCCATTAAATAGGTTCAGACTGATATTGTCATGCTGCATTGTGATAGAGACATGGGGGTTGTTTTTAACTGTTCATACTGGCAAGAAGCTTGTATACATCATCAGTCTAAGCTGTCAATCAACTCCATAGCAACAAAACAGACTAACCTAGCAACGATATGACACCAGCTATATCTCAGCATCAGAACATCGTAGAGAGGCGGGGGTTGGCTTGTTTGACTCATGCTCGCACACTATCTATCTATCTATCTATCTATCTATCTATCTATCTATCTATCTATCTATCTATCTATCTATCTATCTATCTATCTACATCTTTCTATCTATCTATCTATCTATCTATCTATCTATCTATCTATCTACATCTATCTATCTATCTGTCTATCTGTCTGTCTGTCTCTATCTATCTATCTATCTATCTATCTATCTATCTATCTATCTATCTGTCTGTCTGTCTGTCTGTCTGTCTGTCTGTCTGTCTCTATCTATCTATCTATCTATCTATCTATCTATCTATCTATCTATCTATCTATCTATCTATCTATCTATCTATCTATCTATCTATCTATCTATCTATCTATCTATCATGCTAACAATATGCTAATTCATGCTAGAAACATGCTAGTTACATGCTAATTCATGCTAGAATCATGCTAGTCACATGCTAATTCATGCTAGAATCATGCTAGTCACATGCTAATTTATACTAGAATCATGCTAACAACATGCTAATTCAGGCTAGAATCATGCTAGTCACATGCTAATTCATGCTAGAATCATGCTAGTCACATGCTAATTTATACTAGAATCATGCTAACAACATGCTAATTCATGCTAGAATCATGCTATTCACATGCTAATTCATGCTAGAATCATGCTAGTAACATGCTAATTGATGTTAGAATCATGCTAACAACATGCTAATTCATGCTAGAATCATGCTAGTAACATGCTAATTCATGCTAGAATCATGCTAACAACATGCTAATTGATGTTAGAATCATGCTAACAACATGCTAATTCATGCTAGAATCATGCTAGTAACATGCTAATTGATGTTAGAATCATGCTAACAACATGCTAATTCATGCTAGAATCATGCTAGTAACATGCTAATTCATGCTAGAATCATGCTAACAACATGCTAATTCATGCTAGAATCATGCTAGTAACATGCTAATTCATGCTAGAATCATGCTAACAACATGCTAATTCATGCTAGAATCATGCTAGTAACATGCTAATTTGTGCTAGAATCATGCTAGTAACATGCTAATTTATGCTAGAATCATGCTAGTAGCATGCTAATTCATGCTAGAATCATGCTAAAAACATGCTAATTTATGCTAGAATCATGCTAGTAACATGCTAATTCATGCTAAAACCATGCTAGTCACATGCTAATTCATGCTAGAATCATGCTAGTCACATGCTATTTATACTAGAATCATGCTAACAACATGCTAATTCAGGCTAGAATCATGCTAGTCACATGCTAATTCATGCTAGAATCATGCTAGTCACATGCTAATTCATGCTGGAATCATGCTAACAACATGCTAATTCATGCTAGAATCATGCTATTCACATGCTAATTCATGCTAGAATCATGCTAACAACATGCTAATTCATGATAGAATCGTGCTAGTAACATGCTAATTCATGCTAGAATCATGCTAGTAACATGCTAATTCATGCTAGAATCGTGCTAACACCATGCTAATTTATGCTAGAATCATGCTAGTTACATGCTAATTCATGCTAGAATCATGCTAGTAACATGCTAATTCATGCTAGAATCATGCTAGTAACATGTTAAATCATGCTAGAATCATGCTAACAACATGCTAATTCATGCTAGAATCATGCTAATTAATGCTAAAATTATGCTTGTAACATGCTAATTCATGCTAGAATCATGCTAGTAACATGCTAATTCATGCTAGAATCATGCTAGTAACATACTAATTCATGCTAGAATCGTGCTAACAACATGCTATATCATGCTAGAATCATGCTAGTAACATGCTAATTCATGCTAGAATCGTGCTAGTCACATGCTAATTCATGCTAGAATTGTGCTAACAACATGCTAATTCATGCTAGAATCGTGCTAACAACATGCTAATTCATGCTAGAAACGTGCTAGTAACATGCTAATTCATGCTAGAATCATGCTAGTAACATGCCAATTCATGCTAGAATCATGCTAACAACATGCTAATTCATGCTAAAATCATGCTAACAACATTCTAATTCATGCTAAAATCATGCTAGTAACATGCTAATTCATGCTAGAATTATGCTAGCAACATGCTAATTTATGCTAGAATCATGCTAACAACATGCTAATTCATGCTAAAAACATGCTAACAACATGGTAATTCACGCTAGAATCATGCTAACAACATGCTAATTCACGTTAGAATCATGCTAATACCATGGTAATCTATCTATCTATCTATCTATCTATCTATCTATCTATCTATCTATCTATCTATCTATCTATCTATCTATCTTTTCATACTTTTAAAAACTGTTTAAACTAAATTAACTATTACCGTCAGGCTTTCACAAGCCAGCCTCAAAGTTTGTTCTCAAACTTTAAGAATCTAGTTATTATTTTTATTATTAATATTATTATTCTTCTTCTGAGACTAAAAATTAAACTCTATCTCCACCTAGACCTTTCAAGCTATGACCATCAAACTCGGGTCAGACCTCCGAACTATTCTGACTCGAGTTGCTATATCCTTTCCGACTGATCCGACTTTCGGTTTCCCGAAAAACGTCCCGGGACCGTCGGAAAAATCCCATAGACGTAACATTGGATCAAACTTTGTGACCTCATAACTCCGCATCAGAATGTCACACAGACTTCTAACTGGGCTCATTTAACTCAGACTATCAAACTGCCAATGACTGATCACCTTTAAACTTTCTGGCCACGCCCTAGCAACCACTTTTGGACCCTAGAAACCGTCCCATAGACTTCCATTGCAAAAGACTCTCATTGACTTTACATGGGATCAAACTTTGTGAGCTCATAACTCTGCATCAGACTGTCCTACAGACTAATGATTGAGCTCATTTAACTCAGTCTAGCCAGCAGCAAATCACTGATGGCCTTTTAACCTTCCAGCCACACCCTAACAACCAGATACTACACCCTAGCAACTGTCCCATAGACTGCCATTAAAGAGGTTCAGACTCATATTGCCATGCTGCAGTGTGATAGAGACATGGGGGTTGTGTTTAACTGTTCATACTGGCAAGAAGCTTTGATACATCATCAGTCTAAGCTGTCAATCAACTCCATAGCAACAAAACAGACTAACCTAGCAACGATATAACAGCAGCTATATCTCAGCATCAGAACATCGTAGAGAGGCGGGGGTTGGCTTGTTTGACTCATGCTCGCACTCTATCTATCTATCTATCTATCTATCTATCTATCTATCTATCTATCTATCTATCTATCTATCTATCTCTATCTATCTATCTCTAACTATCTATCTATCTATCTATCTATCTATCTATCTATCTATCTATCTATCTATCTATCTATCCATCATGCTAACAGCATGCTAAATCATGCTAGAATCATGCTAGTTACATGCTAATTCATGCTAGAATCATGCTAGTCACATGCTAATTCATGCTAGAATCATGCTAGTTACATGCTAATTCATGCTAGAATCATGCTAGTCACATGCTAATTCATGCTAGAATCATGCCAGTCACATGCTAATTCATACTAGAATCATGCTAACAACATGCTAATTCATGCTAGAATCATGCTAGTCACATGCTAATTCATGCTAGAATCATGCTAACAACATGCTAATTCATGCTAGAATCATGCTAGTAACATGCTAATTCATGTTAGAATCATGTTAACAACATGCTAATTCGTGCTTGAATCATGCTAGTAGCATGCTAATTCATGTTAGAATCATGCTAACAACATGCTAATTCATGCTAGAATCATGCTAGTAACATGCTAATTCATGCTAGAATCGTGCTAGTAACATGCTAATTCATACTAGAATCATGCTAGTAACATGCTAATTCATGCTAGAATTATGCTAACAACATGCTAATTCATGCTAGAATCATGCTAGTCACATGCTAATTCATGCTAGAATCATGCCAGTCACATGCTAATTCATACTAGAATCATGCTAACAACATGCTAATTCATGCTAGAATCATGCTAGTCACATGCTAATTCATGCTAGAATCGTGCTAATTCATGCTAAAATCATGCTAGTAACATGCTAATTCATGCTAGAATCATGCTAGTAACATGCTAATTCATGCTAGAATTGTGCTAGTAACATGCTAATTCATACTAGAATCATGCTAGTAACATGCTAATTCATGCTAGAATCATGCTAGTAACATGCTAATTCATGCTAGAATTGTGCTAACAACATAATAAATCATGCTAGAATCATGCTAACAAATGCTAAATCATGCTAGAATCAGGCTAACAACATGCTAATTCATGCTAGAATCATGCTAACATTATGCTAATTCATGCTAGAATCATGCTAACAACATCTATCTATCTATCTATCTATCTATCTATCTATCTATCTATCTATCTATCTATCTATTTATCTATCTATCTATCTATCTATCTATCTATCTATCTTTTCATACTTTTTAAAACTGTTTAAACTAAATAAACTATTACCGTCAGGCTTTCACAAGCCAGCCTCAAAGTTTGTTCTCAAACTTTAAGAATCTAGTTATATTTATTATTCTTCTTCTGAGACTAAAAATTAAACTCTATCTCGTCCTAGGCCTTTCAAGCTATGACCATCAAACTCGGGTCAGACCTCCGAACTATTCTGACTCGAGTTGCTATATCCTTTCCGACTGATCCGACTTTCGGTTTCCCGAAAAACGTCCCGGGACCGTCGGAAAAATCCCATAGACGTAACATTGGATCAAACTTTGTGACCTAATAACTCCGCATCAGAATGTCACACAGACTTCTAACTGGGCTCATTTAACTCAGACTGTCAAACTGCCAATGACTGATCACCTTTAAACTTTCTGGCCACGCCCTAGCAACCACTTTTGGACCCTAGAAACCGTCCCATAGACTTCCATTGCAAAAGACTCTCATTGACTTTACATGGGATCAAACTTTGTGAGCTCATAACTCTGCATCAGACTGTCCTACAGACTAATGATTGAGCTCATTTAACTCAGTCTAGCCAGCAGCCAATCACTGATGGCCTTTTAACCTTCCAGCCACACCCTAACAACCAGATACTGCACCCTAGCAACTGTCCCATAGACTGCCATTAAAGAAGTTCAGACTGATATTGTCATGCTGCAGTGTGATAGAGACATGGGGGTTGTTTTTAACTGTTCATACTGGCAAGAAGCTTTGATACATCATCAGTCTAAGCTGTCAATCAACTCCATAGCAACAAAACAGACTAACCTAGCAACGATATAACAGCAGCTATATCTCAGCATCAGAACATCGTAGAGAGGCGGGGGTTGGCTTGTTTGACTCATGCTCTTACACCATCTATCTATCTACCTCTACCTATCTATCTATCTATCTATCTATCTATCTATCTATCTATCTATCTATCTATCTATCTATCTATCTATCTATCTATCTATCTACCTCTACCTATCTATCTATCTATCTATCTATCTATCTATCTATCTATCTACCTCTACCTATCTATCTATCTATCTATCTATCTATCTATCTATCTATCTATCTATCTATCTATCTATCTATCTATCTATCTATCTATCATGCTAACAACATGCTAATTCATGCTAGAATCATGCTAGTTACATGCTAATTCATGCTAGAATCATGCTAGTCACATGCTAATTCATGCTAGAATCATGCTAGTCACATGCTAATTCATGCTAGAATCATGCTAACAACATGCTAATTCATGCTAGAATCATGCTAATTTATGCTAAAATCATGCTAGTAACATGCTAATCCATGCTAGAATCATGCTAACAACATGCTAATTCATGCTAGATTCATGCTAGTAACATGCTAATTCATGCTAGAATCATGCTAGTATCATGCTAATTCATGCTAGCGTCGTGCTAACAACATGCTAATTCATGCTAGAATCATGCTAGTAACATGCTAATTCATGCTAGAATCAAGCTAACAACATGCTAATTCATGCTAGAATCATGCTAGTAACATGCTAATTCATGCTAGAATCATGCTAACAACATGGTAATTCATGCTAGAATCATGCTAGTAACATGCTAATTCATGCTAGAATCATGCTAACAACATGCTAATTCATGCTAGAATCATGCTAGTGAAATGCTAATTCATGCTAGAATCATGCTAACAACATGCTAATTCATGCTAGAATCATGCTAGTAACATGCTAATTCATGTTAGAATCATGCTAACAACATGCTAATTCATGCTAGAATCATGCTAGTAACATGCTAATTCATGCTAGAAGCATGCTAACAACATGCTAATTTATGCTAGAATCATGCTAGTAGCATGCTAATTCATGCTAGAATCTTGCTAGTAACATGCTAAATCATGCTAGAATCATGCTAAAAACATGCTAATTCGTGCTAGAATCATGCTAACAACATGCTAATTCACGCTAGAATTGTGCTAATTCATGTTAAAATCATGCTAGTAACATGCTAATTCATTCTAGAATCATGCTAGTAACATGCTAATTCATGCTAGAATCGTGCTAACAACATGCTAATTCATGTTAAAATCATGCTAACAACATGCTAATTAATGCTAAAATCATGCTAGTAACATGCTAATTCATGCTAAAATCATGCTAACAACATGCTAATTCATGCTAAAATCATGCTAGTAACATGCTAATTCATGCTAGAATCATGCTAACAACATGCTATTTCACGTTAAAATCATGGTAATAACATGCTAATCTATATCTATCTATCTATCTATCTATCTATCTATCTATCTATCTATCTATCTATCTATCTATCTATCTTTTCATACTTTTTAAAACTGTTTAAACTAAATAAACTATTACCGTCAGGCTTTCACAAGCCAGCCTCAAAGTTTGTTCTCAAACTTTAAGAATCTAGTTTTAAATTGTTATACAAATCCTTCAAACCATTAAGTTATATCAATTTGTTGTACTTTTGTAATCATTTAAAATACAATAAAATGAAACAATAAAGTAAATAGGACAATATCATTATTTTTATTCAAAGCTCAGTTTTTGCATGCCGATTTAAAGGGATAGTTTACCCAAAAATTAAAATTTACTCACCATCAAGTGACTCCAAACATTTATGAGTTTCCATTTTCTGTTGGACAAAAAAGAAGTTGAATGTTGGAATGCTGGTAGCTGTTGACAACAATAGTAGAAAAAACAACAACACTATGGAAGTCAATGACTGTTGGTTTTCATTTTTTAATAAGTTCTGAAAATGATTTTCCCCTTTCAGCTGTTAACATTCAAGTTGTGATGTGAATTCTGCTGTAGTTATATATTTAGTGCTGTAAAATGATTAATCACGAATAATTGCAATTAATCACTTCCAAAAATTAAAGTTTGTATTTAAATATAGATGCCTGTACTGTATGTTTTTATTATGCATGCATGTACAGAATAAAAATACATACAGTATATAGGACTAAATAAATAAAGATACATCACGGCTATACAATTTTACAGTTGTTTACTGCAAAAATGCCCAGTAAAATACCACATTCATTCTTTACAGTACACTACTGTAATATGCACTGCATTGACGGTAATTAAAAAGCGTTTACAGAAAATGACTGCATATTAGGTATTTGCTGTATCTTACTGCAATCAAAGCAATCAGGCACTGCTACTGTAGTTGAAAATATTGCAAAAATTGTAAAATTATAATGTGGTAAAGAGAAATTTACTATAAAAAAAGAAATTGTAAAATGAAATAGGGCCCTGCTCCTGTAAAACAAATTTACAGCTAAGTTACTGTAAAGGTTAGTTACTGTACAATGCTGCCAGTAAGTTACCACCACCATACAATGAACAATATCTAACAGTGTGTGTGATTTTACACCAGATATGTCAATTTACAGTATTCTCCTGTTATTTTAGGATTTATAACTTTCAGATGAATATGAAAAAAATCTTAAGATAAAATGGTAAAATTCCATAAAATTACAGTTTGTTTACACTGTAGCCTATTCAAAGGGCGTACTCATACTATATACAGTTGCCTTGAACCGGGCTAAAGCACTCTTGTCCCCCCTCCCGTCTCCCCCTACGACCCACACTCACACTTCATTCGGGCCTGGACACGCATACGTCATCAATAATGTGCTATCCAGTAAGTGCTCTCGCTCAGCACAGTGGAGATTTCTTTAGTTATATCGCTTTAGTCGTTTGATAAGCAGTGCCACACAGTCAAATATTTCGCTGAACAGATCCGCCACTTTTGACGCTCATAAACAATCATAAAGTCCTCATGCTGCAGGAATTAGGAGGTTGGCTGAAAGTGCAACTGTTGTGCAGTGAGGGGTTTGCATCTTTAAGAAACTACAGTTTGCGTTCACTGAACAGTAAGAATGATTAATAAATCCATATGAAACAGTCCCTTAAAAGTCACGTCTCGCTTTCAGTTTCGGACTCGGGCACGTTTTGCACTCACACACAAGCGTACCGTGCCAAAGCCCAAGTGAACCGTGCTGAGCCCGATTCAGAGCTCTCACACTTCTCAAACGATCCGGTAAAAGGGCCTGGGAAGGCTTCGGATAGCATAGTGTGAGTAAGCCCAAAATCAACATGAACATACTATTATACTATGCAAATACTATTTTATACTTTAGATCTGATTCACGATTAATCATTTGACATCGCTAATTTAAAATAATTTTTAGAACTGTATCTTCTGTTATAATTATCACTGGATATTCTTAGATTTACTTCTTTTTTAAACATGGCTTTTATTGATTACATTAGACGTGACGTCAAGCAGTCTACACTACAAACAGTTTAGCAATGTATAACACGCAAAGCCAAAACAGTATTGCACAATGTTTTTGAGTGACAGCATGTAGTCAAAGTTCTTTCCCGGAAGGCGAGTGACTTCAGCAGGCCTCTGCGGGTGTGAATGTGTGTGTTTGTGTCAGAGCGGAGTGTAATGATAAGGTTGAGAGCGGCAGATGTACAGGCCGTGCCCAGGAGTGACAGCAGGAGCGTCTTGTCGGTGGCGTCGCTCCTCTGTGGACCATCCGTGCAATTTCTCTTATTACAAGGCTAGACAGGGCGCACAACAACCACACAAAAAAATAAGCAATTACATTTAATTAGACAACAACAACTAAAAAGACGGTCTCGGACACAGCATTAGCAAATAAAAGGAAACGTGAGGCGAGCGTAGAGAGTATAATGAATGATAGATCAAAGTCCAGAGCTAAATGACTGTTTCATTAGTGGAGTCACAAAATTGCATGATTTCTTCAAAGCGGAGAGAGCAGAGATGAGTAAGATAAAGGGGAGTGGAGTGAGAGACAGAAAGAGAGAGACAGACAGAGACAGGATGGAAAAAGTGAATGATCCCAGAGCAATTTTAGGACACTATCCTTCTTTTAGCTTTGAGGGGTTGTTTACATAAGGCAGTTTTCAACTGAAGATGTCATTTTTATGGATTTTGCTCAGTATTTATGAATATAAAGCATCTGTTTTGGGAGAAGTGTAGAGTTCAGATGCAAAAGCCGCTAAACGCCACTTCCGCCAAAATGAGATAATGACATTGAGTGAATGCTTTAGGCACATACTACACCATCAACAAATATTTTTGCTTCAAATCATCTAAATCTGTGCATCAGTGCATTCAGAAGCAACAGTTTGTTGTCAAAAGCCGCTAAACACCTTTTGCCTTTGACAGCAAAAGCTGCTATCCGCTTGTTGAGTGTAGTCACGCGAAGCGGCTTCCGGGTCCAAGCGCTCTATTCAACTGTATGGGGAGACTCATGAAATGGTAATAATAAACGTTTACAAATCGATTTAATACTTTCGAAAATCACGATCGCAATATATATGTCTGTGCCTAATATCCGATGGCCAGAAAGTGATTCATTTTTTTATAAATTGTAACATTTTTGGTATTTGTTATGCAGCAAGCCCAGAGATTGTTGTGTACTATGATTTTATATAAAATTAACTTTAATGTGTGATAGGAAAAAACATGATCATAAACGAATGATTTCTACACTCAAATGAATGGCGGCTTGGACCCGGAAACAGTATTACATACGTCACCACTTAAAAAGCGGATATCTCGAGAACCATTCAGAAGGCACGAATCAACTCGTATGTTTTCAATGTAGCAGTCTGCTGATACGCCGGCTTATATTAGGAGACTGTTTTATTCCACTTCTGATTAAGATTTCGAAAGATGGAGTTTGATGAACTGGATGAGCCTGTCCGACTGTCAGTGAACGGCAAATGAAAACGTCTCTTACCTCAAAACTCTATACATTATAAGAAAAAGAAAACACAATGTACAGTCGGAAGTATAGCATGCATTTATAATGTGTTTTCAGCGCAGTGACGCTACTTTGAATGAGTCCAATTTAATATACAATAAACGGCAACTTCATTTCACGACATACAGAGTTAAGATGCTGTTCTTTTATTCCACGTGGATGCTATGAGGATAAACACGGGACCAAGGCCTTAAGTATGGTGAGAATCAAAGAATGACAGCTTCTAAAATTGTCTGAGAGGCATCCCCTTTTTGCCCAGTAGGCCTACATTGTGTTTTATTTGCTAATTTAAGCTTATTTTAAAAGATAAATATAATGTATACAACTATACTTTATTTATATTACTTCATAATACTTATACATCTGATAAGCTTTTTATATTAATGGACAATGCACAGATACAGATGTTTCACAATGTTTTTACACTACATTATTTGAATCTACCAAGCTTAGCTTAGAATGTTTGCAATGTTTACATTGCTCTACTTACACTAAATCTAAATCCAAAATATCATAAATGCCAACAGATTGTTAATATTTATTTAATGTAAGTTTTAAATGTAATTGATTAATGCACTTACTTTACAGATTTCATTCATTCGTTTGTCTTCTGCTTTTTCCCTGTTTTATCACAACGGAATGAACCGCCACTTACTTGACAGATTTATACATTTTAAAATTCAGGTGGTTTGTGTAATGTGTTTTATGTTTGGTAAAATAATTTCTAATGGCATCTTCATTTTCATCTAATTACAGTCTTGTTCCAATTGGTGGATTTAGAGGGTTTTGCATAAAAAGCAGATGTGGATTTAGCTGGTTTTGATGCAAAAGAAAATTTACCTTGTTAAAAAACAAAGAAATGTCTAAAGTGACTTTTTTTTTTATTTACTAGCTAATAAACTTATCATTACACATAAAATTAAACTTCTGAACCTAATTATAGGAGCCTGATAGAAAATGCTCATTTACATGAAAAGAGGTCTGATGGATTTAAAAGTTTTTCCATCTGAACTCTTCCAGTGCTTCTCATATGATATGTGAATGACCCGTACCGCTTTACTTTAAACATTTCCTTGAGCAAAAATGATGTTGTCTGAAACTTTCTGTCGTACACCACACCCACCAAAAGAGTACCATTGGTACCCATTTGGCAGTGGAAATGCAAGCCTGATAAAGGTGATCCGTACCGACTCATACTGTACTGTACTGTACCACTCAGTGGAAACGGGCCATTAGGCAATGGAACAGCTCACTTAGAACCTCACCCAATGTGGTACAAAAAATGTATCAGTCACAGAACCCAGACGAAAAGTCTCAAAAGTGACTCCGTAGAGGTGGCCACCCCTATACATTTTTGTACCACCTCTGCCTTTGGACAGAAATCAGGCAGGCAGTCATGGCTACTGACAGACCCTAGGTGATGCTCAAGCCTTGGTCATGTTTTTAATTATATTTAATGCCTTTCAAAACAAGATAATGTTTTACTTGATAAGATAACAACAAAAAACGCTAAATGTGTTTGTTTCGAGTAGCAAAAAATTAATGATAGGGATACCACCTTCAGGGCGAATAGTGGCGCAGTAGGTAGTGCTGTCGCCTCACAGCAAGAAGGTCGATGGTTTGATCTTCGGCTCAGTTGGCGTTTCTGTGTGGAGTTTGCATGTTTCCTCCGGGTGCTCCGGTTCCCCCCACAGTCCAAAGAAATGCGGTACAGGTGAATTGGGTAGGCTAAATTGTCTTTAGTGTATGAATATTTCCCAGAGATAGGTTGCGGCTGGAAGGGCATCCGCTGCATAAAAAACTTGCTGGATAAATTGGTGGTTCATTCCGCTGTGGCAACCCCAGGTTAATAAAGGGACTAAGCTGACAAGAAAATGAATAAATGAATGATACTACCACCTTCACTTCATTTTAAACCTTGCTTGAGAACCTTGTTGAATCTATGCTACAGTGAAGGCAGCATGAGTTCTGAAGTACCGAGATTGTTTCACACAGATAACGGTGTGCGGCCCATATATTTCTCTTATGTTTTCTCTCTATATTTTTACTGGAGCACAGCTAAATGCTTTAATGAAGAAGTGAAACCGTTCTCCACTAGTTGGCACAGTTAAAAACCACAGTTTTGGTCTTCTGTTGTTGTTATTGCTGCTGACTCTAAGCACGCTTTCTCTGCCGCTCTGCATAATGCGTTTGCCTGGCTTGCTCCTAATTTCCCAAGCTTCTCATCACTGTCAGGGAGTTCCTGTTTGATCTGGGAGACACCCCTCTCTCTCTCTCCCTCTCTCTCTCTCTCTCTCTCTCTCAGCTGTCTGCAGCCTGGGAAAAGCCACAGCGACACGGCAAACTGTCACTGGCTGGCTGGGAGGGGGAGCGGGGGCAGAGGCGTACGCTCGGAGAACATGAAAGACAAACAGCCGCGGTCTGCCGCTACACCGCTGTCGCCAGGCCTGCCCGTCTGTCTGTGGCGATAGGCGGTCGGGAGCTGCTACTGCTGCAGTGGGAGGCCAATTTCTGGGTGATCCAAGCTGCGCTGTTGAGTTCAGTCTGACCAGCCGCTCTGGGAACAAACCGACTGCAGCTTTCACCGGTAAATAAAGCAAGTCTTAGCTGTTCCCCCAGATTGGTTTTAGAGGGCTGCTTTGAGATGGGACACTGCTCAGCTAAACCTGTGAAACATCTGCTTTGCAGAATGGAGAACTGTCTTAAACCTGCTAATCCCAACAAACAGACTTGATGGAGTCTTTTTTAACAACTCCGGACCAACAATATGCAGATTATTAGTTCCTCAAAACTTTTAAATGGGATCAGATTGGTTAGTTGGCCCACTGGGGTCTGATTTATAATTCTGTGTCAAGTGATCACTGTGGCCTGTTTTAAATACAATAATAAACTTTTTTTTTTATATATATAGCACATTTAAAAGTAACATCTCAGGGCACTTTACAGACATAAAATTCTGTATTGCGAATATAAGAGGGTAAAGAGTTCCACAATTTAGGTGCTAATGAAGAGAATGCCCGGTCTCCCATAGATTTTAGCCATGTTGACTTAGCAGTTAAAAGACCAGCTCCAGATAAGCGCAAAGCATGTCCCGGAGTGTATGGGATTAAAAGCTCAGATAAATATTATGGTGCTAGACCAGGGGTGCTCAATCCTGTTCCTGGACATCTACTTTCCTGTACAGTTGAGCTCCTACCCTGATCAAACCCAACTTAACCAATTAATTAGGACCTGAAATCCACTTGATAATTACAGACAGGTGTGTTTGATAAGGGTTGCCACTAAAATCTGCAGGAAGGTAGATCTCCAGGAACTGGATTGGCCACCTCTGTGCTAGACCATTCAAGGCCTTGTATGCAAGCATAAGGATTTTAAAATCAATTCAAAAATTAAAATCAATAAAAAATCACATCGAAAACTTCTTAGGTCTGTTTTTGCTGTTCTGGAAATAACACTGCCAAAACGCTAACATGCAGTGGTGGTTCTGTGTTGCACAGTGGGGAGTTTCTTTGCCAATTCAGTTTAGGCCAGAAATGCTTGCAATGCTAATGTAAAAGTAGCTTAAACTCACACCCATTTAAGAAAGAAAGAAGTGGGAACAAGCGAAAGTGCAACAACATTAATCATCACACAAGTAAACAAAAAACAAAAGCATTCATCTGGAGCTTCTCCATGGCCGTTTCCACTGTCAAATGGCCCATTTCTAATGAGTGGTACGGTACGGTATGCTTTTAAGGCCATTTCCACTGTCAAATGGCCTGTTTTCACTGAGTAGTCCGGTACGGTGTATTGACCTAGCCTCAGCTAGGCTTTTTTCAGTTTATTCATGACAATCTGCATTTGTATAATGTTATTAGTATTAGTAGTATTATTAATTATATGCATATTTATATTTGTTTTAATAAAAACAAATTTAGATTTGTCCACCTGTCGGGTTTTGAAGATGTATATATTACCATATGGAGCATAAGAATAAGACGTGTGTTTGGATATAACTATTTTTTGACCACACTTCATTATTATTGTTCATTTATTAGTTTTCTGGAAATTAGAACTGAATTTAGAAATAGTTTTGAAACAATTCTTTGCGCTTAACAAACAAAATTAAATATGGAGGCTAACAGATGTCTTCAGTGGAGTGAGTTTCCACCGTTTCCTTATCCATGAAAGTAAAGGAGTAAAAAGTAAAAGAAAAGAGAAAATGAAGATGGTGAATGGAGGAGGCTTGTTTGCGCAGACGGTTAGTTTTTCTTCAGTGTTCAGTTTATCCATTCACAAAGTCTACTATGTAAATAGCAAATATGCCATGATGCGACCCAATTGACTCTTAAAGGGAATGGGAGATGAGACTCTGATTGGTTTAATGCCAATTTAAAGTCAATTTGGACATGCCCTTAATGCTTTTGCGCCATGTGCTTTAGACTTTGTGCTTAGAATGTTAAAATAGAGCCCTAAATGTCATCTAAAGTTTTCTTCTAAAATAAGCATTTTTTAAGGCGTAGGTCTAGTAATTAAAAAGTACAAGTAAAATAGGAGAGCAACACAGTGGAGCAGTAGGTAATGCTCTCGCCTGGAGTTTGCATGTTCTCCCCGTGTTGGCATGGGTTTCCTCTGGGTGCTCCCAGTTCCCCCACAGTCCAAAGACATGTGGTATAGGTATAGTGTAAATGAGTGTGTATGTTTCCCAGAGATGGGTGGCAGCTGGAAGGGCATCTGCTGCGTAAAACATATGCTGGATAAGTTGCGGTTCATTCCGTTGTGGCGACCCCAGATTAATAAAAGGACTAAGCCGAAAAGAAAATGAATGATTGAATGAATGAAGTAAAATAGGTTGTTTTCATTTCCTTACAAGTGAAATCCATTGATTCATTTTCTTTTTAACTTAGTCTCTTTATTAATCCGGGGTCGCCACAGCGAAATGAACCGCCAATTTATTCAGCACATGTTTTACGCAGCGGATGCCCTTCCAGCCGCAACACTAAAAGTGAAAGAACTAAACATAAACATAGGAGGCCTACAAAAAATTTCTTTAAGAAGAAGATTTCAGATGGCCCTTACAGGTTTTTGCATCTGAACTCTTCAATCGAAGATAGTTTCTTAATAGGCAATGCTCTTCCGATTAGAATGGATTTTGCCTGGAAATTTCATTTGAGCAACTGTAAATGTGACGCAGCCTTTACACATCCCATTAGCATAAAAAATCCTCAACTGTTTCCTAACCAGGCTTAGAGGATCTGCAGTGATCTGTTCTGGTCTGGCTGTGATGAAAGCCAGATCAAGGAAGGACCAAAGCATCTCCGGCGGGACTGTAGTAGCTTGTTTATCACATTTTGACAGTAATAGGAAAGCAGTCATCCCTCTCTTCCGCACCACTCCTTACTCTCAGACAGACCATTTATCCGCCGTGTAGAGTCCCATTCAGAGCCAGAACCCTTGACTAAACCTCGTCTCCTCGTACGGTAAATCTCACTGCACTGTTCAACTCTTACAACGAACACGATCTTAAAAAAGGACTCTGTTTTAATTTTAACGCTCAAAATAGATAGCTTGCTGTGTGAATCTATAAACAGCACATATTTAAAGAATGTAAGAGTCATCAACTACTGGACGATACACTTTAAAAAATGCTGGGTTGCACACAATCCATTTGTGTTGGGACAACCTGAAGGCATAAATTTAACTTAAGTGGATTGAACAAGAAACAATTAAGTTGTAACCCCAAAAACCCAAGAATTTTGTTTCAGCTCATTTGAAATAAATAGTTTGAACAGACAGTAAACGTCATATTTTGATGTTATTTTCCATGTTACCTTTTTGTATAAACAGTCAGATGCTCTTTGAAACTTCGTTTTCTGAAAAACTGTAGCATTTTTACAGTTCTTTTTACCACTAAAATCAAAAACATTTGCTAATCACTACTTTCTGCATTAACTTACTTCACGAAATTAATAAATTAATCTAACTTGGTCAGAAAATAACAATTTAAGTATTTCTTTTTGTCTAATGTCATTTCTGCATTTGAAACACTGTGCAGTTTTGTGCAAAAATTTGGGCACCCCTCTGTGGCTTCATAATTCTGTGCTCTTTTTTTATAAGAAAAGATCACAGTGAAATGCCATTCGGTTTCCACCCAGCATTAGCAGAATCTGAAGAACAATGTTTAGGAATCAGTATAGGCTCATTTTAAAAGCGTAGCCCTATATACATTTCTGGAGATCATGAATAATGTAACCAGAAGTATGTATGGCTGCATTTCATTTTTTTATATTAAAGTTTTTTTTTTTTTTTTTTTTTTTTGTGCTTACCAGCTGACCGCTTACCTTCGTATGAACAGCTTTCCGGCAGTTATCAGAGTGTCCAGGAGCTTGCCATGAACGTCAATGGACTTGAGATGCAGAAAGAAGGGATGACCACGAAGACGGGGTTTGAGTCTGGTGAAGAACGGTTCCAGAAAGCAGGTAAGACAAAAACAATTCCAAAAATAAAAAAACAAGTAAATAAGAGCATGAGAATGCGGTAAAACGTGGTAAAAATTAAAGGCTTTTCTTTTTCTGAATTGCTTTTAAATTTGTCAGTTTAGGGGATTGGGTAGGTAGGTCAATCTCTGCTTATTAAAATAATATTCTTAATATTATAATATAATTCTTAATATAATAATATTATTTATTAAAATATTACTATTGGTTGAGTTTAGGGAAGGAAGACGGTGGGCCAGTTGATCGGTCAGTCATTCAGTCAGTCAACAGCGGCCTCTGGTGGATTTACGAGAGAACAGCAGGCGTGAATGGCACTCGTGAGAGAAATTTGAGATCTCAAAAAGCACACACAAGGCCCTCTCCTGGAAAAGTACCTGCTGGCACGTATTTGGTGGTCTCCAAAAATGTATATAGAGATACATTTTCTAAATGAGCCTGGGTTGATTCCAGATCTACCAAGGAATTCATGCTCAGACACGATACAATGTTCTAGAATGGCCATCCCAGTTCCCAGACCGGAATATCATTGAAAACCTATAGATTAATTTGAATAAAGGCTGTTCACGCTTGGCAACCAACAAACCTGACTGAGTTGGAGAAATTTTGCATATAGAATAGTACAAAACGCCTTCAGCAAGAATTCAGGGACTTATTCTTGACTATAAGAAGCGTCTACAGGCTGTTATTTCAGCAAAAGGTGGCTGTTCAAAATATTGATGTCACTATTCCGTTTTTGCACCTGCTTGTTTTTGTTAAGACTTAAATTGCATTGCATCTGTTGATTAAATAAATGTTACGTCAGAACTGAAATGTTGCTTTTTCCTTAGGGTATAAAATATATTCAAATGAAACGGCTGATTTGAAAGGCCAGCAGGCTATGGCTTGCAATTGGAAAATAAATTCACCTGTCCGGAAATGCTCTAACATGGCGTCAGGCCATCAGCCATTATTATTGCTGAGCCCTGCTACTAAATATAAGTTATACAGGCAAAAAAACAAAAAACAAAATGTGAGTGTCGAAAAAAGCTAAATGAGGGACGCTTAGTTCTGAGGTAAACTTCAATTTACACGTTTCTGGAGTCTCAAACCGCAGCACGCTCAACAAAACTATGTTTAAAATGTCTGGCATTCGCTTGAGCTTTCAAGACCCATAAAAAAAATCCAGTCTGGCCAATTATCGGAATAAATGATGGCATTTCGAGCACAGTCATCATTCGAATGCTTCACACAAACCGTTGTTATCTTTCCACAGCCGAGTCATGTCTCCCAGTAGTGTTTTTGGCGTCAGCGTAAGTGACTGGAGTTCCAATGAGGAACATACCAAACACAGCTGTAGAGGAAATGCCACAAACATCCTATCGCCTCAGTCTCCACACACACACGCAGTCTGTCAAACGCTCACGACGGAAACAAGGACTGTTTACTGGGAGGGTGGAGATGACAATATCATGATTGTGTGATTCAAGTAGGGCTTTCCAGCAGAAAATGCGGTGAGGTTGACACAATAACAGAGCAAACTTATCATTATGGGTCCATTAGAGACGTTTGAAGCTAGAGACCAAATCAAGCCCAAAGCAAGATGTTATCGGAGGATGACAAAACACGTTCCTTTGACAAATACCTTTAAAGATTTAATATAATGCTGAGAAAGTACACTGAAAAAAAAAACTTTATAGTAATAGTTGAATTTGTATTATATTTTACTACGTTTTCATATTCATACTGTACTTTGGGCAGCACAGCTCTTGATAATACATGTGGCTAATATGGCATTTTAAACAGTTTTTCACTTAATAACCTCTCTTTAAATGTTTCTGAACATTTTTTTGCAACTATGCCAATAAGTCAAGTCACTTCAAGTCATTCAGTAAAACCAACCTCTTCACACGTCTCTTTACTCCCAAGATGAAAGTACAGGATCAGTTAACCTGTCACAAATGAAGACTGACCACCGAAAGGTAAAAGTGAGCAGAAAATTGCCAGCTAATGACTGCTCAACCTTTATCCTTTAAGAAAGAGCTTCCTTTAGCGTTCGAAAATTGCGCTGATATCATGTCATTCATAAGCAAAAGGGCAGTAGGAAATATTTGGCCTATTAATAAGAAAAGAAGACCTCGGAGATATAAAGCTAGGCTAAATGTAAGACTGAGACGAAAACCAGCACCCTTTACTCTAATAGGCTGCTTCTTTATAATTAACCTGGGAAAGGTCACAAATCAAAGAGTCTCGTACAGCACTGGCGCCACAAACTCTTCTCTTTGACCACTAATGACTGCAGAGAGAGTATGTGTCAACAATGCTCAGCCTCTATTTTATCATTTATAATGTTAAACGGTATTATTATCCTAACATTCATAATATACATAATTGCTGTTACTTCTAATAGGTGTCTATGTAATTGCCTAATCGATTGAAATTCCTCATAAAGTTTGACCCCAGAGGAATTTGAGCCGCATTTGCTAATGCATCAATGCCACTGCGTCAGAAACTACATTTTCATGCACTGTAAAAAATGCTGGGTTCCACAACGATATGGGAAGTAATGAAGGACAAATACTTCATTACTGTGCTTAAGTAGATTTGTCTGGTATCTTTACTTTTACTCCTTACATTTTGACACAAATATCTGTACTTTCTACTCCTTACATTTTTAAACCATGGTCGTTACTTTCGTTTTCATGTGTTTGGTGGCGCGATCTTATATTATTTCTTGTGACTGCGCAATTTGAACGCCTTTTTGATGGAATCAATCTATTTTTCATCATAGCGAAAGTATCTACTTTTACTTGAGTAAAGGATATGAGTACTTTTGCCATCTGTGGTTCCACAAAATTGATCGTGTAGTGAAAACATAAAAAAACTACACATAAAAAATTGTGTTGCAAAAAAACTAATAGTTTTGTTTCTGCTCAATTTAAATGCAACATATGGTATGCATGAAATATTATGTCATTGCTATGAAATGATTTGTCTCATTGTGGATACGAACCCCTGTCTACATTTCTGGAGAGCGCAAATTATGTAGTTAGAGTTATGTCTGGTTGCATATTGTTTATAAACACCATGAACGCTACGGGGCAATATAACACTGCCGATGGCTTCTGCTGCTTTTTTTTTTTACCCTATCGCTGACCGGATGGCTTCGTACGGACAGCTTTTCTGGTGTTACCAGTTTTCACAGTAGCTCACCACGTATGTGACTTGGGACACAAAGCGTTGTTGACAGCAATGACAAGGTTCCAGTGGAAAAATAGTCAGTCAGTCAGTCAGTCAGTCTGTCGACAGCAAGTTGTCCTGGTTGGCTGAAGTGTATATTGTGCCCTCTGGTGATTTTACGCGAGAAGAGGACAAGCGAGAGAAATTTAAGATCATCAATAAGCATACACAGTGGCCTCTGGCGAATTCGCTAAAACTGTGAGCTGACGTATCTCCAGTTATGTATTTCGCTGTCCCCAGAAATGCAGACCTGGGTACGTATCCGCAATGAGCCTGGGATACAACATATGGAATGCGTTAGTTATTTTTTCATTGCTTTAAAATGATTTGTGTTTTGAAACATATAATGTTTATTAATCTTAAATTGTAAAGTATAACTAATAAAAACACTGTCGTTTGGGTTTAAAGAAGGTAGTGGATGGGTCAATCAGTGCTTTTTAAAACACTATCGGTTGGGTTTAGGGAGGGGGTGGGTGGAGTTAAAGTTGATCGGTCAGTCAGTCAGTCAGTCGACAGTGGCCCCTGGTGAGTTTATGGGAGAAAAGCAGGTGTGGATGGCACTCACGAGAGCAATTTGAGATCTCAAAAAGTGTACAAAGCGGCCTCTGGTAGAAAAAAAACTGCAAAAAAACTGCAAAAAACCCCAAAAAAAACATGTTAGGCGCTCTCCAAAAATGTATATAGAGTTACGTTTTCAGAATGAGCCTGGGTTGTTCAAATAAGTTGGTTGAACAAACAGCAAACACAGTTTTTCTGAGTGTAGTCATCTGCTTTATAAATGATGCTCAGGCTTTTCCTTCTGTTTTAATTTTGGGATTCTCTCAAATTTGCACAGGTGTGCTGTGGTGAACCACATGTGTATTTTATCGCATTAACCATCAATGTTTGACAAGCACAAGTGGTCACGATTTTGAACAAGTTAAAGGGTTAGCTAATCCACAAAAATGAAAATCATGAAACTATTTACTTATTCAGCATCATGTCATTTCAAACCAAATATTAACTTTAAAACAAAATGCTCAGTTTTAATTTCGTTCCACCAATATTTTGACATCTGACACAGAATTGACTTACAAAGTTTCTGAAGTGCCAAAGTTTCGGTGGAATGGATGTTCAAATGAAAGATACAGTGGGGGAAAACGTCATGTTTTTTTTCCTGAGCATAATATTTCTAAAAAGCTGTTGACATGGAATTAAACCAGATTTAGGTAAAAACCCAAACAATACAAACAAAAAGAAAACAAAAGAAAACAAATCTGATAGATTTGGTTTGTGTAATAACAATGGAATGTCACAAGGAGAAAGTACTAAACTATGGAAACATATTTAATACTTTATCTACTAATACTTTAACTTACTATACTTTTTTTTTTTCGTTTTTTTTTACTATCAAATCTGATATTTAGTTTGTATTTTCTATTGGATTCAAATCAGGGTATTGGTTGAGCCATTCTACAGCTTAATTTTCTTTCTCTGAAAGAATTTGAGAGTTTCTTTGGCTGTGTTTTGGATAATTGTCTTGCTAAAATGTCCACCCTGGTTTTATCTCCATCATCCTGATAATGTAGATGTTGGACTAAAGCAGCAAATATTAATTTACAATGACGAAGAGCAGAGGATTGCTGAAAAACTACTGAGAGATTTCAGCTGCTGTCTGAGCTTTCACTGCCTTTCTACACCTCCCCTTCTTCTTGTGTTCAATACTTTTTTCCTGTGTGATTATATTTTATTTCACATCACTTATTTTGTAAACTAATTAGATTTTTTTTTCATATATGAATTTCTTTGGCTGTTACTTACATCCGGGGAAAAATTCAAGTCAACAGCAACTGGAAAAACGGTGACTTGCTCAATACTTTTTGCCTCACTGTATACCTATAAAGTCTCATAAAAAAATAGGTCACAGTTTATGATATTAAGAAACCACTAACTAACACTACTTGCTTAATAAACCCAGTCAACTCCGCGCTGCATCCAATATTGTGGTGAGCTTCTGGGCAAACTGGTAAAAGCTGTTCGTACAAAAGTAAGCGGCCAATGGTAGGATGAAAAGCAACATAAGCCTTCGTAGCATTCGTTTTAAATATGAAATGCAGCCAGACATACCATTGGCTACATAATTTGCGCTCTCCAGAAATATAGACAGGGGTATGTATCCACAATGTGCCTGTGTTGCTATATTGACATAAATTTCTGACTCAAAATGTTTTGTTTCTCTTGCATGTTCAGTCTACTTGATCAATTAATTGTACAGCATTTAAACAAGTACACTATAAGTAACTAATTAAATGACCTGAAAATGAAAAGTAATCTGCTAATAAAGTAATCTAATTACAGTAACTAGCTATTTATAATTGATTACACTCAAAACTAATGCCAACTTACATGGAGCATTATGCAATTTATTAACAAAGTTTTAGTTGATTGAAAAGACCTAAACATTGACCTAAACATTTCTAATAATGATTTTAATGATGCAACTAGTAACGTGGCAGACTTTGGATTGAACTTGGGTTTAAACTTAGGGTTGACACTTAATCTAAAACATTTTAAAGTGAGAATAAATTGCTTGTAATACAAATCATTGAGTTTGATATCTTATGAAATGTCATTCTTATTTTACGTATTTGAAGCCATACTGGCAAGCCTAATAACATCCCCTAACTAATTCTGCCATAACTACTCATCAGTGCTGACATTTAAAGATCACAGATGCTCACTGGGAGCCCATCTGTTGAGTCATTGGAGCCAGCAGAATGATGTTGGAGGTGTTTTAATATGTACTGGGGAGAGTGGGTTCGGCTGATAGCCTCATTAGCATTACAGAGAGATCAAAACAGAGCCAATGACAGACAGAACAACCCACTATTGTTTTCCTATCACTGCACTGATGGATGGGAGCAGTGCTGCCTGAGGAGGTGAACCAATTTCTGCTGATTCTAGGACAATATGTGGTAAAAAGTTGGATATTTTAGGTGTGTCGGACGCTATTTTAAAATGTGCATGGATATTTAACCCATACTGCCATCTATAACATCATTTATTTTTGTATAAGTCTTACATTTTTTCCCCTAAACAAGGTTCTTTATGAAAAGTGAATTAAACATTTTTTAAAGTCAAAATACAATATTGTATGGGGCAACATACAGTACACCAGTAATACACTATACATACACCAGTTATATTAGTGTCAAAAATATTTGTAAACTTTAGTTTACATTTCCTTCTATATTACACACACTTTCTGAATTTGGTTGAAAAAAAAACAAGAATAGTGACTTTTACAGCTTAATCCCTATTTTCTTTTGAAAAATTAGTGTTTAATTAAGTAAACTATATATATGACCCGATCTGGCAAAATGAGTCGGAAGTCACACTGGTTTGAAGATACATATGATGTGGAAAAATTATGAAAACATTATATTTCTCTTTTTTTTTTAGCTGATTTCACAGAACAGATATTCAAAAATAATCTCACAAAGTTTCGTAGTTCAGATCATTGCGTAAAGGTGTTTAAACGACTATTAAAGTTGACGTAAAGCTTTACTAACTTTGCTGGAAATGGAAATTGCGTTTCTCAACAAAGAGTTGAGACAGTGACAGACAAACAGTGACAAACACTAATCATTTGTTAAAGGAAAGCTCCATTTCAAAGCATCATTTGATGAAGATTTTGTTCACGAGATACATCTGTCTATGACTTCTTCCACCAATACGATTTATTTTAACGCATTATTTAACTATTGGCATCTCCATTATGATTTTTTAACACTGTTGCACTGTTCAACCTTTCAGATTTTAGTAAATCTTAGAAAAATTGCCTATTAAAATATTTATTTAAATAAAGTTGAAGTCAGAATTATTTGAAGTATTTTTTCTTTTTTAATTATTTCCCAAATGATGTTTAACAGAGCAATGTTTTTTTTACATTATGTCTGATAATATTTTTTCTTCTGGAAAAGTCTTATTGTAGCTTTGTTTTCTTTCTCTGAACGCATTTGAATTTTGCTAATTTTGCTAAAATGTCCACCCTGGTTTTATCTTCATCATCCTGCTAATGTAGGTGTTGGACTGAAGCAGCTAATATTCATTTACAATGACGAAGAGAAGAGGGCTGCTGAAAAACTACTGAGAGATTTTAGCTGCTGTCTGGGCTTTCACTGCCTTTCTACACCTCCCTTTCTTCATGTGTTCAATACTTTTTCCTTGCATCATTTCATTTTACTACGCATCACTTATTTTGTAAACTTATTAGACTTGCTTTCTTTGCATATATGGATTTCTTTGGTTGTTACCAACATCCGGGGAAAATTTTAAGTCAACGGCACCTTTAGAAATATGTTTTCTGAGACATATGGTGATGGATTCAATACTTATTTTCACAGCTGTATTAATACCTGTAAAACTACAAATGTGTACCTCACAGCTCATAGAAAGTACAAAAGTGAACCTTAAAGGTACAAAAGTACCCTAAAGCTACTAACGTCTACCTGTATTGTACAAAATTGTACCGTTTGAAAAGGTACCACCCCAGTGGTAGATTTTATTTTTAAAAATGTGTGTAGAACCTATATTGAAATTGCAATGGCTCTTCAGCAGTTCTTTGGGGCGGTTGCTATATAGCACTATATACACTCTATAAAATCAAATGATGCTAACAAAGAACCACTTTTAGTGATACATAGCACCTATTTAGTGCCATATATAGCACATTAATCACCCCAAGGATCATTGGAGAGCCATTACATGTTCTAAATAGCACTTAAAGTAGTTACAGTGGCTCTATTTAGCACCATATTTTTTTAAAGAAAAGAAATCTACACAAAACTATTGAGAAATAAAGTGTTTTGTTTTCAGTAAATGATTTAGGGGTTCTTTTGACAGTCAGACAGTATTAAGTGTGTCTTAAACGCCCAAACACTTCAGATACATAAATAAATCTCTCCTCTAAGACTATCACTTCCAGTATAAAGAACCCATAACAAGCGCAAAGCCTTCCAAACACCCCTATAAAGAGAGGTTAACACATCATAGCCCTTCACTACTGGGACACTTCTCCTGGATCAGAAATCTCCTACAAATCACTTTCCTCTGATCGCACATTAGAGACGCAAACAACTCGGTCGCCCAAAACTAGAGTTCAAACCTCAGCACGGGGATGTTAACGTCATTTAACCAATGTCATTTTAAAAGGCGGCAACGGCGCCAGGCTGCACACTGCCATGATAAACGGAGAATAAAGTGCAGAGCTGCAGCGGGACGATCGCTCTGAAAGCTGACCGCAGTTATGAGCACTTAGTGTTTAACTGGTGTTGCATAGTTCAGGATCACCGCACTGAGCTGGCAAAAAAAAAAACTGTCCAAGGGCCGTGTTTTCCTGTGGCATCAGATGAAATGAGTACATAAAACAACGAACTCGAGCTCTAGCGATTACTGAAGCTCAAAACACAGCTGTAGTGTGGGGTTCGGCAGCCAAGTGGCCAGCATCAGCTGCTGAAAGGTTAAAGGTCAGGGTTTTGGTGACAACCATTTAAGATGTACGGTTCATTTTGCTTTACGATATAGAAATTGTAACCGTTTATGCGGAAGGGGCTACAATGTTATTGTATGTTAAAAGCACACTGTGTTTAACTGACCTGAAAACAGACCACTTTTCTGAATACTTCGGCCTTTGTTCTCTTCTTTTGACTTTCTGCAAAGACATAAAAAGCTGTCAATATCGGTCCACTGGAAAATAAATGGCATATCATCTCATAACAAATCTGTTTTCAAAGTATATAATAATAATAATAATAGTCGACGCGGTGGCGCAGTAGATTGTGCTGTCGCCTCACAGCAAGAAGGTCGCTGGTTTAAGTCTCGGCCGGATCAGTTGGCGTTTCTGTGTGGAGTTTGCATGTTCTCTCCGAGTTCCTTTGGGTTTCCTCTGGGTGCTCTGGTTTCCCCCACAGTCCAAAGACGGTACAGGTGAATTGGGTATGCTAAAATTGTACGTAGTGTATAAGTGTGAATAAGTGTGTATGAATGTTTCCCAGAGATGGGTTGCAGCTGGAAGGGCATCCACTGCGTAAAACATATGCTGGTAAGTTGGCGGTTCAATCCGCTGTGGCGACCCCAGATTAATAAAAGGACCAAGCCGAAAAGAAAATGAATGAATAATAATAATAATAATAATAATAATGATAAATTTAAACATACTCAAACATGTAAAAAATGCTGGGTTACACGCAATTCCGTTCATATTGTCTCAACACAAACCGATTAAACTAACTTAATCATTTTTTATAAATTTAGGTAGGTTTAACATAATAAAATCGAGTTGTTCCCCCAAACAACTTAAGAACTGGGTTGTTTCAACTCATTTTAAATTAATTTGAACAAGCAGAAAGTCATTTTTTGAGTGAATGTATAATGTTTCCCCATGGGTGTAATGTATTTGATACTGATTATTTTATAGTTTGTACATGGCCCTACCCTTACCCCTCAAACCACATAGGAAACCTGTGACAAATTTTGAATGTAAAAAGACCCTGATGATAATGAATTTCAAGCGGTTTGAATTACTAGGACACTAAGCATGTCCTTAACCTCCTAGGGCTTAGTGGGCACATAGATGGACAGCACATTTTAGCTCTTAAGTGGCTATTTAAAATACTTTGAATGTTTTATTTTTTTGTTACAGACATACAGTATTATCATGCAACTGTTTTGCAGCATATGAAATGTCCCAAACACTATTTTCAAGTGTCCAAAATGGGGTTAAAATTTTGTTTTTACTCTCTGATAGTCAAAACATGTTCAAAAAATGTGACATATGCATTACAAAACAGTCAGGAAAAACTGTTTTATGTGAATTCGGACCACGAGTCCACATTTATGGACATCTTTTTTTTTTTCTAAAAGTACATCAGATCAAAAGATGATACTTAGGTCTTATTCTAATTAGGTTCCAATAAGCCCAAATAGCAAAGAGAATGAAAAAAATGCATGGAAAAAAACCCATTGGGCCTTAAGAGGTTAAGGGAGTACAACTGGGTCATACACTGCAAAAAAAAAATCCTGGTTGCCATAACTTTTTAAGCTGAACCAAATTAAGCTTATGAGTCCATTGAACAGCTTACCTCCGTATAGACGGCTTTCCCGCTGTTACTAGTTTGTCAATTAGCTCAACATGTACATTGGCGGACTTGAAACGCAGAGAGAAGTTGACCATGACAACGAGGTCCGAGTCTGGTGTAGAACAGTTCCAGAAGGCAGTTAAGACAAAAACAAAAGCCAAAAAATAAAATAAACAAGTAAATAACAGGGAGAGAATGTGGTTAAGTCTGAAAACTTGGTAAAAACCAGGCAAAGGTGTTGGATTGCTGGATTGCTTTTAAAACTGTGAGTTGGGTTTAGGGAAGAGGGGCTTTTGAAAACACTGTTGGTTGGATTTAGGGAAGGAGGAGGGTGGGTCAGTCGATTGGTCAGTCAGTCAGTTGACAGCGGCCTCCAGTGGATTTACACGAGAACTGCAGGTGTGATTTCTCGTGAGGGAAATTTGAGATCTAAATTGACACCTCTGAATTGTTATGCTTTGCTACTTATCAGCTTTATTCAATTGTGAAAAATAGTATTCATTAATGGTGAGAGCAATATCATTAGTTTAAATTATACAAATGAATCCATTTTGGAGGTAATAAATCAGATAGAAATAACTCTGTCTACATATTCACTTTTTTTTACACAGTAACTCAGCTAAACTTGCAGGGAATATGCATTTAATGTTTGTTTTGTGTCACAGGCATTCTGACAAACGATGTGGCAGCGGGTGAAGGACAAACGGAGTTACTACTTGATGACATACAGCTAAATTCTGTTGGGCTAAGCAAGAAAAAAAAAAACAGAGAAGCAAATCAACACCCGCAGAGGCCTGGCGAACACACAGGACTTCTGTTTGCTCTCAGCGAGCAAACACTGAAAGAGACGCCGCGGTTTCTCCCTCACTCTCGGGCCCTCACTGAGGCTTTTATGAGAGCAGATAGTCAAATTCTCATTTCGAGATCTGCGTTTAACCTCAGTCCAGCAGGCGCTTGTACCACAGAGCTCCTAACTCCTCTCATCTCATTTCTCTTTAACTAGAGGCCCCGCTGATGCCACAGCGCACATTAATACTCACAGGCTGCTAGCCAAGCACCACTGCGTCAAACTCCACGGCGGATTCATTGCTGAGAACACCCAGTAGCCGAATTACATTTCAGGCGCACTGCAGGGACGCGGCAGCACTCCAGGACTTAGATTTGCAGCGATAAAACAACCATAAAACCAATAAGTAACAGACAACATAAACACACACACTCATGTCATTGCTGTCAAATTTGGCCCTGTCAGCTGTGTTCAGCCAAAACGCGTCTTAATAAAACACAAACAGGCTGCATGATCAATTGGTGCATTTAAAGTGCATCTACAAAGTTTTATGTACCATGTAATGCACATGTTTAAGTCCCTGGTTTTTATTTCAGAGAGTGAAATAGATTTTATTTGACTTTTTTTTTTCTTGCAACAAAATTCTACATTCAATTTAGGAGATTATTTTTCATTGTGAATGACATGTTATTCATTTATGATTACCACTGTTGGTAGATGCTTCAACTACACCATTGTAAAGAAAATTATTATATTATATTATATTATTAATCAAAACACTTAAAGGGATAATTCACCCAAAACTGTACATTCTAGAATAGGCTCAATCTGAAAATGTAGCCCTATATACATTTCTGGAGATTGCGAATTATGTGCCCAGAGGTACATATGGCTGCCTTTTGTCCTTAAAACGAACGCTACAGGGTAATATGACAGCTTACCTCTGTATGGACAGCTTTCCCACTGTTACCAGTTTGTCCAGTGGCTCACAGCATACGTCGGTGGACTTGAAACGCAGAGAGGTGTTGACCACGACGATGGGGTTCGAGTCCGGCGTAGAACGGTTCCTGAAAGCAGGTAAGACAAAAACAGAGCCAAAAAATAAAATAAACAGGGTGAGAATGTGGTAAAATCTGAAAATATGGTAAAAATCAGGCTGCTGTATATATATATATAACAATATATATTACATAGATTTGTAAATTGATTTTATAAGGGTAAATTTATATAGAACATGTTTGTATTGCATTGTAAACTAACTAATATATTTATTGAGAAACATAGCAAAATGTACAATAAATGATTTTTAGCAATTGTTATTCATTTAAAGTCTAAATATTTATAATTTTTCTTTCACTTGTACTGATTTCAATAAATCAAATAGCTTACAACTACTACTCATACTACTACTACTTCTAATAAAAACCAGAGGGAAGCTGTAGTCCCAATGATATCAAATACACTTAATAAATTAGCTTGACTTTTCCCCAGTAATTTGCTTACATATTAACACTAGGTAAAAAAAGAAAAACTGCATTTTGAATATTGATAGTATACAATTGAAGGGTAAAGTACAAAAAATAACAACAACAAAAGTAGAAAACACAAATAAAATAAACAATTGAAAAGGTGTTTTGGCGGTGGACAGCAAGTGGGTTTGTTTACAGCTTGTCATCTCCACTCTGAAAATATGCAACTCAAATCTGGAGTGCTCACAAGAGTGCAGGTACAAACAGCACGCATGACGGCAAATGAAGGGCCATACTATTCTTTTCTATATTCCAGTGACATGTTATATTACTGGTTACAGTGGCACGATGGCCAAGGCATATCTTCAAATGTCTGCACTGGAGCCGTGCCTGATCTACCCCTTCATTACGAGAGCCAGACTGCCAAACTTATATTTTTCTATATGCCCTGCCTTTCAGAAATAATAAAATGCTTGGGTGGGATGCCATCAATTTTTTTTCCTCTCTCCAAAAGTATGTTCGCAAGTGCAGCAGCGGGTGCGATTCTTCTCTTTTTTTTTGCGCCAGGATGATCACAAACATCTTTCAAATGCTAACTTTCTCTGTATGGATATAAATTACACAGGAAGAGGAACACTTAGCATGTAGTTTAGGAAACCAAAAACTAGCCAAAAAATGGCTACGAATATACACAGTTTACAAAAATAGATGCTATGTCTGGATTGCCAGTCTCGTGAGTTAGCCTGTTACGCTAGGCCTCGAGGCTTTTACGCTAGGTAGCTTTTCTCATGAAAACAAAAGCTCTGAATTCAAGACACAACACTTAATTACCACAATAAAATCAATCTTCAGCTTGACACTAAATGTTAGACTTCACCATACTCAGTGCATTTGAAACACAACCACAATCCCATTAGCCACCAGGCCAAACTGGCGGCTGGGAGCTTTTGGATGGCATCCAGTAGAGCGAAGGTAAAAAAAAAGCGTGTGTGTTTTATGTATTTAGTCCTTTTAAGAGACATGCTCACACACCCTGACACTTTATTTTGGCTCCAGGATGTGCCGTTTAATACTTTGAAACGCTCTCTCCGTCTCTCATCTGAGGGTTAATTATAGAATTTTAAATATCCGTGACGCGTGGGCAGGTACCCGTAATAACACATAACGGCAGCTTGTAATTATTGACTTTATTTACTTTTCGGATGTTTGTTTGAAATAATGCACTGCTGGTATCGTAATCTGGAGATCAAAGAGCTGAGGACATTATTAACACGCGCTCATCAGGCGAGGATAACCATTTAAAGTGTAATTACTTTGCCAAGCCCAGGATAATCGTGTTTTTTCTTGCTCTTGGCATTTTTGATACTATGATTCAGACGCTAGTGTGTCCCTCTAAGGGCTGTTTAATGGATAAGAAAGAAAACACGTCTTCCAAAAAGACCTGTATGTCTGTTTACCACTGCACTGGGTGTGTATGTTTTCATGTTATGTAAGATTACCAGATGAGTTCACTGACGAGTGTGAACGTGTTTCAAGACCATTGAGGCTTCCATTATACAATATTATATTATTTTAATATTATATTATTACTAATATTATAATATTACTAATATTATTCCCTCCTATGCTATTGTATTCCCTATATTTAAAAGAAACCAATGTCAAAACGTTTAACAGCACAAATATAAGAGTCTTGTGCCACCTTGTGGAGAAGCGTATGCTTGCAACCCTATCTTGTACTTGGAGCTACCTTCAAACACCAAAGTAAATTTCAGGGTCCAGAAAATACATTATCCACTTTACAATAGAATGTAATATAGTTTATTATTATAATTAAGAGATTATTAATGTTATTATTACAGTTTATTATTTTTAAAAATTCACAGTGAAATAGCTAAATACCAAAATAAGGTCAAATACAATCCCAAAATATATTTCAGTGTCAAGAAAATACATTTTCCACTTTACAATAGAATGTTAATAGAGGTTATTATTATATTTAGGATAGTATTTATATTATTATTATTAGAGCTATTTAAAAAAATGCACTGTGAAATAGCCAAATAGCAAAATATTGTCAACTACAATACCAAAATATATTTCAGTGTCAAAGAAATACATTTTAAACCTTATGATAGAATGTTAATGGATTATTAGGATAATTAAGAGATTATTAATATTAATTTTTAGATATTACTATTTTAAAAATGCACTGTGAAAATAAGCAAATACCAAAATATGGTCAAATACAATAATGAAATAAATTTCATTGTCAAGAAAATACATTTCCGCTTTACACTAGATTGTTAATAGAAATTATTATTAAGACAATATTAATATCATTATTAGATATTAATATAAAAAAAAATGCACCGCTAAATAGCCAAATACCAAAATATGGTCAAATACCTTCAGATACCAAAATATAGTTCAGGGTCAGGAAAATACATCTCTACTTTACAATAGAATGTTAATAGAGACTATTATTATAATAAAGACATTATAAATATTTTATTAGAGATTTTTTTTTTTAATGCACTGTAAAATAGCCAAATACCAAAATATGGCCAAATATAATAACAAAATATTTCAGGGTAAAGAAAATACATTTTACACCTCACAATATAATGTTAATAAAGATTACTATTATTATTAAGATTGTTACATTATTAAAATTATTTTAAAAATGCATTGTGAAATTGAGTATCAGAGATGTTTGTTAAGTATAATACAACTGCACACATTTTTAATTCCGGCTTTAGATCTTTTAGACAATCAATATTTTTTTCCAATGTGTCTTTAATATATTTTTCAATTTCTTTCTGAAAAAAAAAAATCTAAAAATATACAAACATGTATTTATAGCAATTATTAAAAATAGGCCTATATCTTAGCAAATATATTGCATGACAATTTAAAATGTAAAAATATATCTAAAATGATCTGTATCTGATCTAACTGATATATTAATATAATATTTAATTAATATATAAAGGCCATTAAATACAACACATGTCCTGAAATACGAGGGAAAAAATTCCAGGTCGGCGTATGTACCTAATACTAAACTAACACTTTAAAAACATTGCACGAGTACACACATTATATATATATATATATATATATATATATATATATATATATATATATATATATATATATATATATATATATATATATATATATATATACAGTAAATGTCTCGTTTTGTGACTCACTGAAGATACAAAAAGCAGGATGGAGCAATTGATAAAGCTTTTTATTATAAAACCGAGTATTTTAAATATCTGTAAAGTCAATATTAATTTATAAAGGGAAAATTTTCAATAAGCACCTCGTATTACCTTTACCCTGACGCTCCATGATGGATTATGATAGCCAGGGGGTTTGGTTTTTTTTTTTTAAGGCATGATCTGATGAAACTAATTTGACAGGAAATTGAAGAGCGAGGATGACTGGTTAAGGTCACAGTAGAAGCAGAGGCAATTTCAGAGATGGGCTTCAAGTGTGTTCATGGGGAAATTGTCTTTGTGTCCCTCTCTCGTGACCTCTGAGCATTCGAGCTTTGCTGTTTTTCTGACTCTGCCTTAAAGGTGAAGTGTGTCATTTCTGTGCCATTGGTGTCACTAAACAGAATTGCAACCTGTTTGTTTGAGCAGTCGGACTAGGTTTTAATGTTATAACACTGGCTAAACTACAATATCACAGGCATGTAAATCCAGTGTTGTCTAGCTACTAAAATTGCTGCATTCAGTTGGTCATTAAATTAGAAATGTAGTTTTGCTGTCTAAGGGGCCGATCACACCGAGCGCACTTTTACGTTTCAAAAACGCAAGACGCACCACAATGCCTTTTATTTAACAATAAAGAAGTGCGATGCACTTTTATGTTGTTAGACAACGACTGAATTAGCTGCGTAATGTGTGTGAGTGTTATTGAGTGTGTGCTGTTGATATTGATGTAGTTTTAATATTTAATAATATTGTGATATTTAAAGATTTGTGATGCATACAGCTCCAGATAACTCTAAACAGTAACCACTAGTCTCTCCGTTATCTTCAAAAGTCTCTGTAGTTGTCTTGACAACACAAACACTGCTGTCACCTCAACGGAAACCCCGCCTCTGCTTTCATTTGATTGGAGAATGAAAGAGATGCGACTGACGTAACAAGATTTTCCCGCTCAGCTTACTTTTTTTCCAACTGTGAGCTAGAGCTGCACAATTAATCGTAAAAAGGTCGCGATCTCGATTCGACCTCCTAGACGATCTTAATCCAGCATTTCTACGATTCTGTCAATCATATTTTTAAGTTCAGGAGAGAAGCAATGGTGGCCGCACAAGTTTTCACATTGTTTTACATACATTGTTCAGCAATGTGGACACCCCCAAATGGTGTTGAAAGAGTCACATGCTGTATTTATAAAAAATAATTCATCTCAAAAATGTCATTTCTGCCTTCATGTAATGTATTTGCGACCGCAAAATCACACGTGACGTGAGCTGACCGTCAGCTGTTAACACAGGGACGGCGCCTCTGAATGAAGTTAACTTTAGTGAACAGAACCTGCAAAGGCTGTGAATAACAGGTAAAAAAGTTGTAAATAACATTCTGTTTGTGGCACAGAGTGATCGTTTGCGAGCCGCGTGGGAAGTTAACTGCTCTTAGCAGTGAAAATGAAACCGAAAGCGTGCACAGTGTTGCCAGAAGTAGCTGATTCCAGCCCAAAAAGTATCCAAAACCTGCCGAAATGCAAAAATACCCGCCCAGTCTTCTGTACTCATGAGAATCACGCCAGTGAAAGATTTTAAGCAGAAAATTACAGATTGTAAGCGTATGTCTCAAACACAGTAACTCAACATCAGAATTATCATCAACATTAATGATCAGGACAAATCTAAAGTCTGTTCAAGTCCACCATTCCAAGTCTAAACAAAATTTAGCATTTTAACCAACAGTACAGCTACACAAAGCCTATTGTTTTACCGCATGTTTGAAAATAACAACAATAATAGCCCACTTATATTAACGATTATTTTACATGTACAGAATCGAGAGAAAAATCGCGATCTTTATTTTAGGCAAAAAAAAAATTAGCGATTCTCATTTTAGCCAGAATCGTGCAGCTCTACTGTGAGCATACAGCGCGTAACGGCAAAAACGATAGGCGCAGCAGGCGGTTAAAACACAAGGTGCGCAGGGCACATAACAGCGTGCAAAACACGCAGCCGTTAGTATATATAAAAAAAAAGGCGCCTCTCAATGCAAAATCGTGTTCAGTGTGATCGGCCCCTAATAGTGCTTATGATACCGCAAAACCTTGTGTGCATATATCTGACACTATATTGCCAAAAGTCATCTGCCTTTACATGTGCATGCACTTCAAAGAGATTCTCAATCTGTAGCATTTAATATGGAGTTGGCCTACCGTTTGTAGCTATTATCAGCTCTCCTGGGAAGGCTTTTTGTGGTTTATTTTTAGTTTCGAGAGGATCACATGCTTATGACTGGCCACGGCTGGTCCTGCATTAGCTAACGCTTGATTCACCAGTTGGATGATTTCTAACTTAGTATAAATAACCAAAGTTTCTTACCTCAGTTATCTTCATCTTGAAGAATCTCCCCTTTCACCCCTACTCCTCCTCCATTTTGCTTGACAGTGCTAGCCCACTGGTTAGCACTGTCGCCTCACAGCAAGAATGTAACGGGTTCATGTGCTTACGTGGCCAATCAACGTTTCTGTGTGGAGTTTACATGTTCTCCCTGTGCTTGTGTGGGTTTCTCCCGGGTTCTCCAGTTTCCTCCCCCAGTCCGAAGACATTTGACGTAGGTGAATTGACCTAACCAAATTGGCACCATAGGTAAGCTCCTAATCAACAGTATATCTTTACATAGCAATCCCTAATTTGCCATTACCCATAATAAGCAGGGAAGTTCTCGAGACTTACCTGAGCTTAAACTCCCTTCTCACCCTGCAAACAGAAGGGAGCCCCGGGCTCGAGGATCGTATGAGCTCAGGGCTCTCTCCTGGGACAGCATGCCGAACACGCTTTATAATCAATCATCAGCTAAGTATGAACTCTTAAAACAAGGTTTAGGAGTGTGTTTATGGGAATTTCTGACTTCCGATACTGAAGTTGGACAAAAAGACCTAGCCCACAATCCGCTCTAAATCATCCCATAGGTTCTTCACTGGGTTGAGGTCGGGACTTTGTGCAGGCCAGTCAGTGCAACATCCATTTTTTATGAATCTTGCTTAGTGCATTGAACCAGGAAAGGGCTATCCCCAAACTGTGCCCACAAATTTAAAAAGGCTGACGACTTCTGAGCACTATGTGGCCTACCAATTTGGGGCTGAGTTGCTGATGTTCCCAGTTGCTTCCACTGCGGAATTGTGCATGTGGTGTGAACGGGCCTTTAGATAGTATAACTAAGCAGAATGATGTATTCAATTGTTGATTACCAAACAATCCAATGCTGGTGTTTACAGTCGGTATCTCCATCATAGCCAAATTGTGACCGTTCAAAAGTAAAAACACTTTATAGTAGTAGCCTCCACTTTTCTTTCTAGACTCACAAGGCCTATTAATTAAGGATATGCTATTCCTCATTTCCTATTTTGCAGCAAAGAATCATTAAGCCATATTACCATACGATTCCCTATTCAATTTGGAATTTATAAATTATGGAAAGGATATTATGCTGTGCCTGTTTTGGCAGCAGGTACACTATATAACTTGCTCAGACAACATATAATCTTGCTTGATTTGGAGTTGTTCATGTTGCCCTAAAAACCATCATCAGATTCATCCAAGTAGAACAGCAGCGCCAAAGCACACCTGATGTCAGAGATGTTCCTAGAATTTACAATGTCGTGTTAAAACCACAGATATCAACAGAAAGCCCATCATTTCATAGTGTACTTCAAGCTGTAAACCAGTGAGGTCTCACCTACTTCTTCCTTTATACTGATCAATTGGAAAGATGCAGTTTCACCAGGAATGTTTATTTGATGTGTCCATTTCTTAGCCCTGTAGAAACAACCAGAATCAACCAAGGCTGCACAATGAGAGCAGTTTCTGCATATATAATCATTCTGCAAATAATAAAAATAAAACAATAACAACAACAGTTGTTCTTTTTTTATGTTTGGCAAGTTTCTGTAACTGAATGTGACCGTATACTTTTTTTGATATAACTTGGTATAAAAAAGCACAAAAATATAGCACTTTCAACGCTGGTGCAAGTCCATTCAAATGACTGTGGCATTGAGCAAACGTACGATGTGTACGGTAAGTGCACCTTAGATTCGTCACAATTATTTTAAATCATGTCAGTTTAACCAAAAATACACTTAAGCAGACATTGGGTTTAGCCTCTTAAACTATAAAAAGCACAGAAAATGAAAGCATACATCTGTAAAAAGCAAGAAACTTAAAAAAAAAAAAAAAAACCTGATGACAATCAGAGGGCCAAAAACATGTTTGATTTTTTTAAGGTACTTATGAATGCAACAATCATTGAGAAGCTCATTTTTCAGGGCCACGGAAAAGCAAATATAACATTGAATGAAAGTGCAATTTCTTCATTTTATGCTGCAAATTCAGTTTTTTCTTTTCTCTAAAACAAGTCACAGTTTTGTCATTGGTATGTGCAGATTATTCCAAGGCCCCATCCAGAGCTCCTCCTCATCTGACTGTGTGCGGTCACTATGTGATCCTAAAGTGTCCCTCGCCTCCTGATTGTCCACTGTGGATTCTTGTTCATCCACATTTTGTGTTCTTTCTCCCACTTCTTTCACTACATTTGATTTCGAAGCTATACTCTCTGGGCCTGTGGTGCTGGAGGCCAGGGACCCACTGGAGGGCCTGGTCGTAAGGTTCTGTTCACCTTCTGAGGCGCCTGTGATTATAGGACTGTTTAAAGGAATTCGCTCTTCGTGTGTAACAGCAAGTTTGTCCAGTTTCTTAAAGTGCTTCCCTAGTCGTATTGGAGAGTTGAGCTTGATGTTGTTGGTGTGTGTGACCCGCCGCGTCCGGATTATTGAACCATTCTGTGCCAAATATATGCTCCCATTAATGTTGCTGTGGCTGTTCACATTAGATAGGCGGTTCCTGTGCGGTTCAGGTGCACTTTCTTCTCCAGTTGAACTGGTTTCGTATTCACGGTCTACGACAAGTCTGATTCTCTTTTTTCTACCACACTGAAAAAAAGAAAAAACAGGAGTTTAAAATGACTTCAGATTTTACTTACTTATTGAACACAGCACACAAGAGTGGCGTTCTGTTCAGAAAGGCAAGGGAGACAGAATCTTTTCAAGTTTTTACAAAATACCTAGAATAAAAATTGCTTTTGATCAATGTTAGGTCACATCAGCCTTCCTAGAAAACTCCCGCCCTGCTCATCATTAAAAAGCGAAACAGCCAAACACAAGCCGAATGTCATTTCACAAGCTCGTTAAAAGTAATGTGCTCATTGACCAAATGCCATCGGCTTACATCTTTTTAAACAACAAAATCTAACCTAAGTCTTATTGAACATTAATTGCTGACCTAAACTTTTGAAGGGTGCCCTGTAAAGGTAGGACTACAGAGGAAACAGCATGCATGCTATTCAGAAAAGGTTAGGAGAAATGCCAAGTAGTGCTCAGCAAGAGAAAGACAAGAAGAAGAACTCCAATCAGATGAAGGCATTCAAAAAGTTCCACACAAGACATGAAGGCAATGGCCAGTCTTACTGAGTGTATCGGGATATAATTCAGGAGGCAGCAACAGTCCCAACTGCATCTGAATTAGAGTCCTCATCCTCCCCATCGTCTTTGAGGTTTCTTGCTCCATCCGAAGAGCTGGAACTGTTATCAGGACTACCGCTTCTTTCTGGAGTTGCCTCTCCTTCTTCATTCTCATCTATAGGTGAGAGTTTGTCGATCTCCCTTGCTACACTACTACCAGCAATAGAGAAGTTGCTCAGACTGTGGAAGCTTGAATTTCTTCTTCTCTCTGGAGAATAACTTCTAGACCTAGAGGACATTGTATTCTTACTGTGGCTCTCAGAGTCACCTTCTTCCAAGTCATCTCTGGACTTGGTGCTTTCAGAGGTTGTGGTGTTTTGTCTGGACGGAGAAGATCTGACAGATTTAATGCTCTCTTTTCCACTGCTACCTTCTTCTGAGCTTGACTCCTTTGCTGCCTCTTGCCCGAATTCGTTCTCCGTCTCAGATATTATTTCAGTGTCTGTCTCTTGATCTGTCTCCGTTTCAGAGTCTGTTTCAGTCTTTGACTCTATTTCAGTGTCATCTAGCTGAGTATTTGTTTGGCTCTCCCAATCAGAATCAAAAGGACTCTGGTCTTGATCATCATCAGAGTCTAAACTACTCATATGTGCTCCTTCTTTTGGTTGATATGGATGATTATGTTTGAATGATGTGGCACTTCCAGTGTAAGACTGTCGAATGATGTCTTCCCTGCTTCTACTTCTTTCTTCCCTGCTTTCTATCTCACTTTCCATAGCAGCACCAGGGATTCTCTGTAATTCCCTTTCTGTCCTGTTGAGTGGCCAAGGGATTGAGAAACTCCCATTATTTCTATGATCTACGGCCTCACTAATGCTACTCACAGAGTTCTTCTGAGTTTGCATTGTTTTCAAGATGTTCATCTGACTCAAAACTTTGCCAAGTCTTGTTTTTGCTGAAGTTAAAGCTTCTTTAGTCTGGAAATAGCTGCCGTCAATGAACACGCCATTATCCACACTGTTTGAATGTTGCATCCTGGTTGGTTTGAAGTCATCAGTACTTCCTTCTTTTTGCTCAGGACCTACAATCGGAAATATTCTGTTGTTTTTCCAAGGAAGGTGGAATGGAGCTGGGGCAGACCTCCTGTCAAACATCTGACCAAGTTTTGTTGATGCCTTTGAGCTGTAAGGGTGTGTGATGCCGTCAGCTGCTCCAAGCCTTGGAGGTAGGTCTCCGAAAGCTAGTTTTGGCAGGTTTGGTGGGGGGGCCTTGCCTGGATGTTGAGCCAGCCTTCTTCCTTGCCTTGCAACCTATTACATTGATATTAATCCAGGCTATTAATCGTTTACAACTTTCAATCAGTTCTCATCACCCATAATCTTTGTGACTTTGGCTATTTCACATGACTCTGTTTCAACTTTAACTACATTTGCTGCCGTGGACTAAAGAGTAAAGCTGCTGCCACACTACACTTTTCAACCCCATAGACTGGCATTTATACACAAGTGAATGTGGCAGCCTAAAAATGCAAGCTTGTATGTCAAATTTTGCATGTTGCTGCATTAGAAGTGTTCAAGCCTGGTGAAATCTGATTTGCCAAATCGCATCCAGTGACTGCTTGAGACCAATAGAGGATCAAAACATGACCTCTCCGTACTAAATTATTAAAATATGGAGCAATCGCTTGCTTTTTTATGTTTAACCATCTTGTTTAATCCTGCCCCTTTTCACAGCAACATACAACAGAGTTTCCCAAGCTCAAACTTTAGTGTGACCATGGCTTATGATTACAGGACAGGGGTGCCCAATTCTGTTCCTGGAGATCTATCTTGCTGCAGAGTTCAGCTGCAACCTTGATCAAACGCACCTGTCTTTAATTACCAAGTGTGCCTTCAGATGCTAGTTATTTGGTTTAGTTCTTTCCTATTAGAGTTGGAACTGAACTCTGCAGGAAGATCTCTAGGAACAGGATTGGGCACCCCTGCTATAGCATTACATTGAGCTGTAAGGTTGTGACAAAATTTTGCCATTGGTTAACAGACAGGCGACAACCATACCTGCCAACAATCCCGCTTTTCCCGAGAGTCTCTGGTATTTCAGACCCATCTTCCGCCCATTTCCCGAATTGTTCTGTCTGCTGGAAAACTACCAGAATTCCAACCACCACCCCCAACCCTGACTGGATGATCGCTGACTGGATGAATGCTTCTTCCTCTGTCGTTCTCTTGATATCCTTATCACGTCTTTTCTCAAACAGAACTAAATGCTTTTTATTGCTATAAAAATAATTCAAATGACAATGGTGGTGGTGACACCAAGCCAATTGGGCTTGCCAACAAAAATGAAAACATGATAAAATTAAAAATAATGCCATACAGTCTTTTCTTTTTCTGCAACAATTTAAAGCAACCAACAATATTTTTTTCTGTTCTATGTTCAAATATGACTCATTTGATTAGACTATTTTAACAGTTTATTGTGTACACATCCGACTATCTTGCAGATAAGTAAATGTCAAAGTACTGCATTAAAGTCCTGACCTGAGTCATGTGTAAAGGCCAGAGCTACTGCACATTGTATTAGTTTAATTAAGCAAAACGAATGTGATACCTCTCCCTCTGATTCATGCGGACTGTAGTAGTAGCTGCCGTCGTCTTCCATAATCACCTCTCCGTATTCATCATACATCCCTGATGGAGAGATCAGCTTCCTTCGACTTCCATATTGAGGCAAGTCATAACTAAAATAGACATATGCCGACATTTAATATATCAAGATAATGAACATGCACAAACAAATCATTATAAAACAGGTAAGTGACATTCTAAGTCGATCTCTCTCTTTTGTATGTTGTAATGCTGTATTTATTCCACAGTAATCTGGTAGTGTTTGCTTTTTCTGGATTAATTTTTGTGAAATCCCAATTGCAACAGAGAAATACTGGCAAATCTCTGTAGACTGATTGCATTTCATGCTGTTCAGCCTTATAATCTTAAAATGTGAGCAAAACAACCTATTTTGTCATCATTTTAGACATTATGCTAGAGAATCATTCAAATACTAGCTCTAAAGTGATGCTTGTAAAATAGCAACAGTTTCTGCTGTTCTGACGGTCAGACAACAGATGTGAAAAGAAAGTAGTTCCTCTTACAAAAGGGCTTTTGAGACTCTTCGTGTTTGATTTTTTATTTTATATACTCGATTATGCCATCAAACTGTTGTATAATCACAATATCACACTCTTAGCAGTGCAATATGTCTGTATTTCATCACTTGTGGGGCACTAAGGCACTGTGGCCTTGAGCCAACGCACGCCTCTCTCCAGTGCCAATATACAGCTACATTGCACTGCTACAAGTGTGCTATTGCACATGTATAGTATAAAATATATCAAGACAAGGAACAAGGAATATTATAATCGTGACCACTTCAAAATATCATGAATAATCATTTATTATTTACAGTATAGCGTCTTTTAAGAATATTTTAATTGTTATATTGGCAGTGGTTATCACAGCACCAAATGCTTGAAGACATGCTAATCTGGCCTACGACTTCATTCTGTGAATTTTTTATAGGGGTGGGTGGATCGATTCTAAAATATTGATATTTTTGATACTGGCAATGTATCAAAAGGTTCAATTGATCGTTTCTTTTTTTTTTTTTTTCTTAATGAGCAATCACTGATTTTAACATCTTAATAATAATAATAATGATAGCAATTTATAGGATCAGGAAACGTAACTTTAATATTCTTCCACTGTATGTCCACTAATGGGTCAATGTTTGCACATTCTAAGTTGATCTCTCTTGTTTTTTTTATGTTGTAGTGCCATAGTAATCTGGTTGTATTTGCTTTTCTTTGGCTTTTTAAGGGTTAATTATTTTGAAATCCTTATTGCAACAGAGAAATACTGGGAAATCTCTGTAGACTGATGGCATTTCATGTCGTTTGGCTTTATAGTCTTAAACGTGAGCATCACATCACCTGTTTTGTCTTAATTTTTGACATTATACTAGAGAATCATTCAAATAGCTCTGAAGTGACGTTGCACTTTAGTGAAGTAGCAACGCTTTCTGCTGTTCTGACGGTGGCTGCAGATGTGTAAGAACGGCAGAAGAAAAGTAGTTACTCTTACAAAAGGGTTTTCGAGACTCTCCATGTTTGATTTAATTTTTTATATGCACAATTATGCTGTTAAACTGTTGTATAAACGCAATACCACACTCATAGCAGTGCGATATGGCTGTATATTGTCACTGGTGGGACACTAAAGAACTCTGCCTGCAGCCTCAAGCCAACACACGCCCCCCACCAGTGCGAATATACAGCTATTTTGCACTGTTATGCATGTGATATTGCTCAAGTATAGCATAATAAAAGCCTCAGCAATTAATCACAAGAAGAACATTTGACATCGGCAGAAGCCTAGCTAAAAGGCAGATGTATGAGATTAATACATGTACCTTACACATATACGCACACCAGTAAACAATTTCAGAATGAACAAGAAAAGACTATGTCCCTAGTGTCAAGTAAATCGAAACAAACTGTTTATGAAACTTTCGGGGCTGAGAAATGAAAGGCAAATCCAATAACTAAGATTTAGTGGTGGAACCTCTTCATAGGAGTGTACAGAAAAAGGTCAAAACAGACCTTCATTAAAGACTTTGAGAATTCCTGGGGAGCAGCAGACTGTCTGAACTCGAATACAGCTTAGACAGCCCATTTAGCAGGAAAGAGGCTGAAATTCAAGATTGTGTTGACCCTCACCAGCCTGGAGGCATTTCATTCGGATTCACAGAGAGTGGAGGGATATATTGAAGATCAGTGTGGAATAAGACCGTACGAAAGCTTGGATTTTCATCACATATGTTTGATAGTGCAATTACCATCACGGATGAGCATTCATTTATGGCACCTATTTCTATTTTTTCCAGCTCATTAGGGTTCCATATGGACAGTTCACCTTGCACAAGCAACACTAAATAATTATCTCTGCTATTACAGTTGAAAAGACACACTTGGGCGCACACGGCATTAAGGGAAGATTACAAAATTCATCATCTGGAAGCCATATGAAATAGTCCTTAAAATTATTTATTAAAAGCAGCACATTTCAACTGATGAGCGCACACTCACCCGTGCTCATAATTATAGTAATCCTGCGTATAATAGTCCTGTCCTGGGTCAATGCCAGACTCCATAGAGAGTTCCTGTAGGGAGGGCAAAGAGTTACAGTTTAGAGTGCATCCGAGGAAGTCAGACATAAGTGCTGTCCATAATAAATAAAAGGCTAAATACATAAACAAATGTAAATTTCCTTATTTGAGCTACGCTAACTCAAAGAGTATGGTTAATGGTTAACTATATAATAGATTATAATAGAACGATATATATATATATATATATATATATATATATATAAATATATATATATATATATAAATATATATATATATATATATATATATATATATATATATATATATATATATATATATAAATATATTAGAGCTGCACGATTCTGGCTAAAATGAGAATCGCGATTTTTCTGCTTAAAATAAAGATCACGATTTTATCACGATTCTGTGGATGTAAAATAAAGGTATGGTAAAAACAAACATGGCACAATATCGATAATAATATTATGTGTAGGTCTACTGGTTTCTATAAATAATTATATTCTACTTATAATATTTCTGATTTTGAATTATTATGTTTGAGATATATGCTTGCAATCTGTCATATTAGACAATTTTATTCACTGGTAAAACCAGACATTTGCCCTTTTTAGATTATATTCAACAATATATAGGCTAGAGTAGTTATACTGACATTGTAAACCTTTATTTTCATGCACTGTGGGTTCGCTATGAAAGAAAAAACATATCAAATGCTTGTCGTTATCATAACTCTAAAATGCGATATGATAAATGAAGTGCACACTTTCGGTTTCATTTTGACAGCTAAGTGCTTGTTGATACTTTGCACGCGGCTCCCAAACGATCACTCTGTGACACAAACTGAATATTTTTTGCAACTGTATTACCTGTTACTCGCAACATATGCAGGTTCTGTTCGCTTAAGTAGGCGCACGCGCATCTATCATTAAGCGCGCGCCCTCTCTGTGATAACAGTTCACGGTCAGCAGCTCATGTCGCGTGTGATTTCCCGATCAAGAAAACATCATGTTAAGACAAAAATGACATTTTTAGGGGAATTATACCTTATAAATAAAGTATGTGACTCATTCAACATCATTTGAAGGTGTCAATGTCACTGAGCAACGTGTGTGAAACAATGAAAAGACTCGTGCAGCCGCCTTTTCTTCTCTCCTGAACTTGAAAATATGATTGACAGAATCGTAGAAAGATCGTCTAGGGGGTCGAATCGAGATCGCAATCTTTTAACGATTAATTGTGCAGCTCTAATATATATATATAACAATATATATATATATATATATATATATATATATATATATATATATATATATATATATATATATATATATGCCTCCTTAGGAGTGAACCCTTATAGAAAATAAACATACATACACTTTAAATATGTGTAATGCATGTTTTGGAACATTTTCTCGTAAAACCTGTGTTATTAGATGTTTCCACTTGTTCCAAAATCCTATATTAAACATGCGTTCCACATATTTCTCATATGACTGCACATGTGAGGCCTGTGTGAAGGTAAAGTTACTGCATATTGTAAAAAACGTAAAGGTTGCTGGTCCGAGTCTCAGCTGGGCCAGGTGGTATTTCCCTATAGAGTTTGCATGTTCTCGCTGTGTCTGTGTGGGTTTACTCCTGCTGCTCCGGTTTCCACCACAGTCCAAAGACATGCAGTATAAGAACTGGATAAACTAAACTTGGCTGTAGTATATAAGTGTGTGTGTAAATGAGAGAGTGTATGGGTATTTCCCAGCACTGGAGGTGCACAAGTTAGTGTACTCCAGTGCCAAGTTGTGGCTACAAGGGCATCTACCACATAAATATCTACCACAATAATAAAAAATAAAATGTAATGTTTGTATTAATTTAATGAGATATTATGGCAGATTAGGATTATAATATAAGAAAAGAAAAGAAAAGAAAAGAAAAGAATAATAGTAGCGATTTTCTACCTCAGGTCTCAAGAGAGAGGGCCGAAGCAACTGCTGTTGCTGGACAGTATTCAGATAAGAAACAGTGCAGAAACAAGAGAGAAAAGGAGGAATGTTACATTTTTAAATCTAGGTGAAAGTGTAGGACAGAAGATACACAAATAAACAGTTAGATTAACCAGTCTGAGATCAAATCTAAATTGGTAAAAATTGCAATATAAGCATAAACACATTTAGATTGTTTTGAAAATGTAATTAAACTAAACCATAAATGTGTGACGCTTGAGAACATCTTTATAGGAAAGGTCAGATTTGCTTGTTTTTAAAATAAGAAATATAAAACAAAAGTCACAAATTTGCATATTCCCACTTTTCATGCAGACATCCTTTTTAATTGAAAAAATATTCACAATTAGAAAACTAAAAAACTTTTCTACCTTTCTCTAGAACCCACTAGACCCCACATTTCTTCTAGACCCACTATAATTGGAAATTATACATACTGCGTGTGTATATATATATATATATATATATATATATATATATATATATATATATATATATATATATATATATGTATATGTATATATATATATATATATATATATATATATATATATATATATATATATATATATATACTGTATGTATATGCAGTGCTTCTAAAAGTATTCATAATGCTTAACTTTTTCCACATTTTCTTAAGTTACAGCCTTATTTCAAAATGCATTAAATTCCTTGATTTCCTCAAAATTCTACACACAATGCCCCATAATGACAGTGTAAAAAAAAGTTTTTGAAAATGTTGCAAATTTATTAAAAATAAAAAAAACCCTGAAAAACCACATGTACATCAGTATTCACAACCCTTGCACAATAATTTGTTGATGCACCTTTGCCGCAATTACAGCCTCAAGTCTTTTTGAATATGATGCCACAAGCATGGCACACCTGTCTATGGGAAGTTTTGCCTATTTTTCTTTGCAGTACCTCTCAAGCTCTATCAGGGTGGATGGGAAGCGATGGTGTAAAGCTATTTTCGGATCTCTCCAGAGATGTTCAATAGGTCTGGATTTAGGTCTGGGCTCTGGCTGGGCCACTCAAGGACATTCACCGAGTTGGTGTGAAGGCACTCCATTGATATTTTGGCAGTGTGCTTTGGGTCATTGTCCTGCTGCAAGATGAACCATCGCCCCCAGTCTGAGATCAAGACCACTCTGAAACAGGCTTTTATTCAGGATGTCTCGGTACATTGCTGCATTCATCTTTCCCTCTATCCTGACTAGTCTTCCAGTTTCTGCTGCTGAAAAACATCCCCACAGCATGATGCTACCACCACCATGCTTCACTGTAGGGATGGTATTAGCCTGGTGATGAGCGCTGCCTGGTTTTCTCCAAACGTAATACCCGGTATTAACTCCAAAGAGTTCAGTTTTAGTCTCATCAAACCAGAGAATGTCATTTCTTATGTTCTGAGAGTCCTACAGATGCCTTTTGGCAAATTCCAGGCAGGCAGTGGCTTTCGTCTGGCCACTCTACCATACAGGCCTGATTGGTGGATTGCTGCACAGATGGTTATCCTTCTGTAAGGTCCACAGAAGAACGCAGAGCTCAGACAGAGTGACCATTGGGTTATTGATCACCTCCCTGACTCCCCTGATCACTTAGCTTAGATGGCCGGTCAGCTCTAGGAAGAGTCCTGGTGGTTCGTAACAGCTTCCACTTGCGGATGATGGAGGTCACTGTGCTCACTGGAACTTTCAGAGCAGCAGAAATTTTTCTTTAATCTTCCCCAGCCTTGTGCCTTGAGACAATCCTATCTCAGAGGTCTACAGACAATTCCTTTGTCTTCATGCTTGATTTATGCTTTGACATGCACTGTTAACCCTGGGACTTTAGACACACATATAGACATACAAGTGAACTCCAATTAAGCAGCTGAAACATCTGAAGATTGATCAGTGGAAACAAAGTACCTGAGCTTAATTTAGATCTTCACGGCTGTGAATACTTCTGCACATGTGATTTTTCAGGTTTTTTATTTGTAATAAATTTGCAACAATTTCAAAAACTCTTTTTTCACATTGTCATTATGGGGTATTGTGGGTAGAATGTTGAGGAAATAAATTAATTTAATTAAATAAGGCTGTAACATAAAACAATGTGGAAAAAGTGAAGCGCTATGAATACATTCCAGATGCACTGTATATAGTGCTTAACATATGAGTACACCACTCACAAAACTCTCATTTCAATAAATATTTTCTATGTGAAGCTTTACAATATTATATTAGTGCATATACTGTACATTTGATTAGAGAGTACTGAAACCAAATCTGAAGCTAGTCTAAAAAAAAAAACTTATGATAACAGCCCAAAATTAGTAAACCCACATTTATGTGTTAGGGAAAAATATTAAATACATTAAAAAATAATAATAATAATAAAAAGAGAACCATTGAAGAGAAATAAAAACATATATAAAATTTGTTTGAAATATTTGAATCCAATATTTTGCATGAATTTAAATGTATGTTTAATAAAAAAATAAAAGTTCTGTGCCTAAGATATTATTTTAATAAATATATCTGTTTAACAAATCTATTTTATTCAAATGCAGCAACATTTATGACCTATATTTACTGAGAAATAGATAAAAATGTTCATTTTCAAAATGGGATGCACTCATTAACGTTATTACGTTAGGTAATTATAAATAAATGGAGAGTAAATATACAGCAAGATAAATGAACCAATTAGAATCAAGCATTCCAAAGAGGAACAGTGTACTGAATTTAAATACAAGTTTTTATTGATCCGATTGCATTTGGCACTGTTTTATTAAAGCAAAAACCCCTCGAACCAGCGTTTGCTTTATTTAAACACTGTGACATTTATAAAACGGTACTTCCTAATAAAAAAAAAAACAATTGATAAATGTTATCTGCGAGCCAGACTGCAGACTGACAGATCTAGCCTTCAGCAATTTTAAAGATGAGATCTTGACAAATACTTATTTCCAGTCTGCATCAAACAACATCAACTGATAAAAATGACGGCCAATCAAGCTGTCTCAAGATGGGACATTATTTAAACATAATTCAATTCCAAAGAATGATAATAATAAAACAAAACACATACCTCCTGATGCCCGTAGCCTCTCCTGTGAGGAGATAACAGAATGGGAATAAAGTCAGTAAGATGATTACGATAAAAAACCTTGATATTTAATATCTAGAAAGTGTTTTAATTCATCTCAAACTGGACTGTCAAATGTGACAAAGTCTTTAAAGGTTTATGCATGATAAATTTATAAGATGAGACAGTCCTTTCCTAAAATCTGAGAAATGTTCGAAAGCTTTTGCATCTGATATCTGATAAGTAATGCAGAACTGGGAAGAATAAACCGTGTGTGAGGATGAATATGGAGAAGAGCTGGGAAAAAAGAAGCGTGGAAGCAATTTTCACTTCGAAATTTCTATCACAACATTCATCTATCACAGAGATATAGGAAATAACATGGAATTAAACATTTATAGGATGTTTAGAAATTCTGACTTTGCATCTCACAAGTCTGGCTTAATTTCAGTTCGTCTGGCAACCTTGAGTTTATATCATTCATTTTCTTTTCAGCTTAGTCCATTTATTAATCCGGGGTCGCCACAGCGAAATAAACCGCCAACTTATCCAGGATGTTTTTACACAGCAGATACCCTTCGAGCTGCAACCCATCTTTGGAAAGAGTTTATATCGCATAAATCTTAGTTTCTTACTTTGGTGTTCACATCTTGAAATTCTCCCTTTTTTTACTGAGTTGTGATTTTAGTTCTTGCAATCCCAGTTTTATAGGCTGTCAATTATTTAGCACAATTCTGAGCTTACATTTTTACAATTCTGACCTAATTTAAAGATACATCATACAATTTTGTCTATTTCTCACAACGGTGTTTTCTATTTACAGTTCTCGCTCTTACAGAATTTGGACGAATACTTGTAATTCTTAGTTCAATTAAGTTAAATAAAATAAGAGAAGATTAAATTAAATGGAAAATCTCAAAACTCTGACGTATTTTTCTTGAGAATTGTGACTTTCTTGTAGTTAAGAGTTTATATCTCACTATTATCACTTAATTTCTCTCTATTCTGAGGTTACCTTTTGCAATTCTGACTTTATTTCTCTCGATTCTGACTTTATTTCTCTCGATTCTGTCTTTATTTCTCTCAGTTCTGACGTTATGATTTTATTTCTGAGAATTGTAACTTTACTTCTTGCAATTACTTCTTGCAAAAGGTTTATATCCAGAAATTCATGCAATCCTGACTTCATTTCTCGCAATTCTGACTTTACATCTTACAATTGTTTATCTCAATATTTTGTATAGATTTTGAAATTGTTACATTGCATTGTTAAATAGTTTTTAGGAAATCTGACTTTTTTTTTTTTTTTTTTTTTTTTTTTTTTGCAATTCTGACTTTTTAAACTCAGGGTTGTGTGAGAAAAGTGTAAATTATGAATAGTTTTGTTCATTTTATTTTTATTTCATTATGTAAACAGGTTACAATAAATCTCAGTCTCTTTTTCTGAAATAATAATAATAATAATAACAATAATAAAATAACAATAATATTAACAACAACAATAATAATAATAGCAATAATAACAATACAATAGTTAGAATATTTTTTGGCTGGAAAACCATTTTTGCCCAGTCTTTTTCTTATGGGGAAGTCATGAACACTCACCTTAACTGAATATTTGACTTTGTTTTCTCTAATAAAAACCTTCATTTCAGAACTGTATGATATGTATTATATCATGACTAAAAGTCAATACTAAAAGGTTAATAAATATTCTAAGTCTCTTTTCTGAACTACTACTACCACCACCACCACCACCACTACTACTACTACTACTACCACCACCACCACCACCACCACTACTACTACTACTACTACTACTACTACTACTACTACTACTACTACTTTTACCACCACCACCACCACCACTACTACTACTACCACCACTACCACTACAACTACTACTACCAATACTACTACTACTATTACTACTACTACCACCACCACTACTACTACTACTAACAATATGATTATTGTTTGGCATGCCAACCCTTTTTGCCCAGTCTTTTTCTTATGGGGGAAGTCATGAACACTCACCTTAACTGAGTATTTTTGGACTTTGTTTTCCCTAATAAAAACGTTCATTTCAGAACTGTATGATATGTTTAATTGTGTTATTTTGACGAATAGATTTATAGTAATAAATAGTTCAACAATAGTTGTTCCATCATGTAAACATGTTACTAAATACTAAAAGGCTAATAAATATTCTGTTTTTTTCTGAAATACTACTACTACCACCACCACCACTACTACTACTACCACCCCCACCACCACTACTACTACTACTACTACTGCTGCTACTACTACTCCTCTACTACTACTAATAATAATAATAATAACAAAAATAATACGATTATTATGTGGCATGCAAACCATTTTTGCCCAGTATTCTTCTTGTGTGGAAGTCATGAACAAACACCTTAACCGAGGATTTTTGGACTTTGTTACATTTTAATAACAAAAACCTTAACTTCAGAACTGCATGATATCTTTAATTGTATCTTTGACTAATATTTAAATTAGTTTGATGATCTGAAACATTAAAGTGTGTCCAACATGCAAGAAATAAGAATAGAAATCAGTAAGTGGGCAAACACTTTTCATACCACTGTGTCTATACAGTTAAAGTCAAAATGATTAGCCCTCCTATAATTTCTTTTTAAAATATTTCCCAAATGATGCTTAACAGAGCAAAGAATTTTCACAGTATTTCCTCTAATATGTTTTTTTTTTCTTCTGGAGAAAGTCTTATTTGTTTTATTTAGGCTAGAATAAAAGCAGGTTTTAATTAAAAAATAAAAAAATAAAACATTTGAATATATTATTAGCCCCCTTTAGCAATATTTATTTTTGATTGTCTACAGAACAAACCATCGATATACAATGATTTGCTTATTTGCCCTAACTACCCTAATTAACCTTGCCTTTAAGCCTTTAAATTGCACTTTAAGCTGAATACTATAGTATCTTGAAAAACATCCAGTAAAATATTAGGTACTGTCATCATGGCAAAGTTAAAAGAATTCAGTTATTTGTATATCTATACAGCATATCAAAGTCATTATCACGTAATGAATCAGTGTTAACCACACCACTGATTCAAAGCAGACAATAACAGAATGGCAAGCCTACAGAGGAGAAAAGCTAGACAGCATTTAGCCGGAAGGACACACGATGGCACACTGTTTATT